>NC_048224.1:139617452-139690595 GCF_002007445.2 Ailuropoda melanoleuca
CAGAAGATTCAGGGTAAAAACGTATATGAGGGTTCACTCTGGATTTTTCACTTGTAAATTTACATCACCCCTTTAAAAATAAAGCCTGTTTTTTAATATTTAAAGTAACTCACGGTTGTGATGAAAATGTGGAGGATATGGCAGAGCGAG
This sequence comes from Ailuropoda melanoleuca, assembly GCF_002007445.2. Classification (NCBI taxonomy): domain Eukaryota; kingdom Metazoa; phylum Chordata; class Mammalia; order Carnivora; family Ursidae; genus Ailuropoda; species Ailuropoda melanoleuca. The sequence goes on from NC_048224.1 coordinate 139,617,603, forward strand.
GGTCGGCAGGAGCTGTTCAGCTGCGAGGATGCTTGCTGCAGCCGTAGTTAGCGTTTGGCCAGTATAACGGTGTGTTTCTTGTTCTGACTATTATTTTACGGCAGTGGGATCCTTAACGTGATACAATTTTGTATCCTGGCTTTATTCTAGTAGTTTGTAGTAGTAGCATTTCTCCAGGTCATTAAAGTCCTTTGTCAGGGGTTTCCAGTGGTTGTAGAACGTTCTAGCACATGGCTGCAGTCTGCTGCACGTATCCCCGGCTCTGTCATTGAGCGTGTACTGCTTCCCGTGTTGCGTGGTGTTGGGATTCTCTCACGGTGAGCACCTCCGAATCAAGGATGACTTTCTAGGACTAGATCTTCAGTAGTGAAATTGCTGTGACAAGACGCGTGAGCACATCGAGGGCTCCCGAGATGTTGCCCAGTGGCCTGTCCCCCAGAAGGGTCCGCATTTGCCCACATCTCACACCCCCTTCAACTAGCTGGTGTCTCCAGCTGCCCGACCACGGTGTCTACCTTCACAGAGCAGCCTCTGTGGTCCTCCGTATCAGCTTGTTTGTGGGAGCTGTACCGCCCGGAACCTTCCAGAGCTCGGGGAGGACGCTTCGCAGCCTCCCCCCCAGCATGCTCTCTGCCCTGGGGACGCCGCATTCGCTCTGCTCTGTCATTGTTATCTCTGGTTCTTACGCTTCGCTAAATTTGTCCGTTTTGGATTTTTTTCGTCATTCACCCTAGGCTCTATTACATATTGCCCCAGATGTGAAACTCAAGCTCTTCCTTGGCTTCCTAAAAGCAAGCAGACACGAGCCCAGCCACTCTGAGGAAGAGAAGACCAGCTGGAAGGTCTGGAGGGGCCATGGATAGGCAGGGGTGGCCCCGAAGTGAGGCAGGCCTCCCACGGGCATCAGGCAGGGCTCCGTACCAGGTCCTGCCCCTCTGTCCCACCCCTCGCCCGTCGCCTCCGGGACCCACGTTGACCCCCAAATCCTTCTCATTCCACGCTCCTCCTCCTTCCACCTCCTGCAGATGGTCCCAAGGTCAGGCCTTTATGTCAAAGGGTCACGTGCTTTGTGGGCTGAGGGCTCTTCTCCTGGGCAGCTGTGGTGCTAGTTACCCTCATCAGAGTAAAGTCACAGCAGTGGGCGCTCCTGCTACCCTTCAGGTCAGGGTTCTCGGAGGGTTCTGTGCAGGGCGTTCTTCTGTTCGCTCCTCCATCCCTGTCCTTGAGGAGTTTGTGTTTACTCCGGTGTAGCTAACCTACAGCGTTCTCTTAGTTTCAGGTGCGCAGTGTCGGATCCGACTGTTGCGCACGTCTCCTCACGCCTGTCACCACACGTGTGCTCTTAATCCCCTTTCTGTTTTTCTCCTGTCCCCCACCCACCTCCTGTCTGGCGACCACCAGTTCCTTCTCTGTATTTAAGAGTCTGGTTTTTTGGTTTCTCTTTTCTTTGTTTTGTTAATTTCCACATGCGTGAGATCAAATGGTATTTGTCTTTCTCTGACTTGTTTCGCTCAGCATAACACCCTGTAGTTCCATCCATGTTGCTGCAAATGGCAAGGTCTCGTCCTTTTTGTGGCCGAGTCATATTCCATGTGCGTTTACACCACACCTTCTTCATCCATTTACCCACAGAGGGACGCTCGGGCTGCCTCTGGGTCCTGGCTGTTGTAGATAACATGGCAGTAAACGTAGGGGAGCACGTATCTTTTCAGGTCAGTGGTTTCCTTTGGGTGAATACCCCATAAGAAATTACCAGGTCATATGGTGTTTCCTTTTTTAATTTTTTGAGGAAACCCTGTAGTGTTTTCCACCGTGGCTGTGCCAGCTTGTCTCCTTGAAGAATTTAAATCTGCTCTCAGGCAAGCACCTGCTTCAGGGGCTGTCAGATGTTCTGCCTTTGACGTCCTTGTTCCACAAGGATGCGTGTGCAGGGGGTTGAGTGTGGAGGGCCAGCGCTGCCTGTGGGGTGCGCCCCAGCCTCCCTGCCCCCGCTGTGGAAGTGGGGGTGACATGTGCCAACCAGGTCGTGCAAGGGAAGGAGGAAGGTGCCGTAAACAGTAAGTGGTAGACAGGCCGCGTGGTCCCGTGAGATAGGGGTCGGCTTGTCTTAGGAGCCGCTTCGGCGGGCGTGCGCTGACCCAGGGCTTCTCACCGCAGGTCCCCCGGCCAGCACGCAGCACGGGCCTCCCGGGGGACCTGCTGGCCGGGGGTCTCACCCCAGGAGCGGGCCAGGAATCCAGGGCTCTGGGCGCTGCGGCCGCCCCTCCAGTCTGAGGACGCGGGGCTAAGGGACAGCAGCCATCCCCCCCGCTGGGAGGCTGGGGCTTCAGGTCCTGCAGGGAGCCTGGGCTGCATCCCAGCTTCGACGTGTGGGTCGGGTGGGTGCTGTGTTTCTGGGGTTTCTGTGACTCGGGGTTAGCGTGCCGGGGACAGTGTATCCCCCAGGACTGTCATCACAGTGGTTGTGATGACAGAACTGGCACCTTCTCGTGTAATCACCGTCCGTGCTCCTTCATTACTGTCACTTAGCTGGATGTGTACTTCGAGTCGATGTAGGACATAGTCTGCGGGCGCTGTGTGAGTGAGGCATACGTGTGTATCCACCCATATTCAATAACGTGCAGATAATGCCTCGTAATGATGTGGCACACCAGAGTTTTCATCAGAGTGTCCCTTTGTGAGGGTGCAAAACTAATTGTGTTGTGCTGTGCTGGAGGTCAAAGTTGTTATAATAAAACATCCGTCTTGGAGATTTTTAGAGGAACCTGTTTAAAAGGTTACAGTGGGTAATTATCATACCCTAATTTACAGAGACTTGGCAGTGAGAGTTGCTTTTCAGTGAACCATGTACTCATGACCCACCGCTCCACACTGCAGGATTCTTCGTGACGAGGTTAGGAGCGTAATTAATAAATGATGGGATTATTTATGGTTCACGGTGCCAGATTGGGACAGACAATGATACACAGAATGCGCTCGCTGATTCTCACCCACAGCCGCGCAGACTCTGATCCGTGGATTGAATTGTCAGATCACTTCTCTGGAGAAGTGAATACTGGACGGAATTCAAGGGACGTTTCTGCATGATGACCTGGTGCCGCCTTGTGACGAAGGCAGCCCTGCTCCCTCCAGACACACTTAAGGAGCTTCCTGTCCGTCTTGGTCCGGATGTGTCCAGATGGGGGGTGGGGGCAGGGGTCAAGGGATGTTCGTATGATTACCCGTAACTGCAATCTCTAACTCCTGGTTACAAACATTAATTAGGACTCAGATTAGAATTATAGCAACAGGAGAAATCTGAAGTGTTCAACAAATGCGCCTTCAAGTTATCAAGTCAAAACACGGTCGGCCTGCACTACTCAATTTTTCTAAAGGTGATTTTTTTTTTTTTTGGTATAAAAACAAGGTTTATAATGTCATTCGTTTTCCAAGGCTCCCATGACTTGGCACTTAGTAAGGAGTGTGTGTTGCTGAGAATTGGGACTTGCTTTGGCTGGCGTGAGAACCCAGAGCTCTGACCTGTCTGCTCCGTGGACGGTCTGGAAGGATAGGATGCTGGCCACGGGGCCTGCTCGCCTCCACTTGGCCGAGGCTGGCTTTGGTGCCTTCCCCCAAGGTGACACTGACCACCACGGCGGGGGAGGGGGAGGGGGGAAGCCACGCAGTGGCCATACGGCCACCTTGTGGAGTTCGAGCCCAGGGCCAGGAGCTTCGTGGCCTGAGCTGTAATTTCCTAATCTTTACCGCACCCTGGGGCGTCGCTGATGCTGTTCCAGCCCGGCTGAGAGAGTAGGGCGCGGGAACTCAGTGAGATGTCCAGGGTGGCACAGCTTGTGAGCCAGGGCTCAGGATCCCATAGCAATGGCCCCGTCCGGGAATACCGTAAACTGTGCGCTTTGTGGGCTCCCCACTCAGCACTTCTTTGTGTGCTTTTTCAAGGGTACCTGTGTGTTATCCCCTGAAGTTGGCCATATTTATAGTTACATTATATTTCTATTCAGTAGTAATGAAGACGAGGGTCCCTGGGGGGTGAGAGGGACCCGGGCTGGTGGCTCCCCTCATCCGTGGCCCATGGAAGGCACCCAGAGCCCTAGTCCAGAAAGGGCCTCAGCCAGGTCACTGGTTCATGGGACCTAGTCTTTCCCATCTTATTGCAAGTAGTTTGGAATGTCCCTTTTCTACCTGCATTGGATTGAATTGTGTCCCCCCCACCGTGTCCACTCAGATCCTCAGAATGTGACCTTGCTTGGAAATAGGGCCTTTGCACATGTGATTAGCTAGTTTGAGGTCGCTCTGGAGTAGGGCAGGCCCCGATCCCATGACAGGGAACTCATGTGAACATCTCACTGAGCACTCGAGAGCACGCAGAGGGGTTGTGGACACACGTAGAGTCAATTTCCTCCAGCTGCGGCTGGGATAGGCGGCTGAGGAGAGGCCTCTGGAACTGGGGGGAGGGGGCAGCATCTCCGTGGCAACAGCAGGTGCAGAGTCATGCACCGTGGCATGCATTTGTGGGGTTTCTGATCTTTACAATAACCTAGCAAGGAAGGTATGACTGTCACCTCCTTTTTCCAGTTGAAACTGAGACACAGAAGTTAAATATTCACCAATTCAAGGTTAAAAATGCCCAACTCTCTGAGACATACCTGAGCCCGACTCTGGCGCTGTGTGATCGCAGAGCTTTCTGGCTCCTTTCTCGTACCGAGCAAACGTAAATGTCACTCTGACAGAGCTAAGAATCACAAATGCTTTCGTGTCAGAAAAGGTTGTGCTGCGTTTCGAGTGGCTCAGGCAGAAGAAATTCTACATTCGGTGTGTAGGATACTGGTTTCCGTCCTTCCCGACGTGTCCATTTTCCTCGCTTCTCTGCTTCCAGCTTTAGCCGAATAGGAAGGCCAGCTGCAGAAATAAGCTTAGAGCAGGGAACGGCATGATTTCGTAAGTTCTGGTAAAAGTGGTGCCGGCGAGGAAGCATGCACTGAGTAGAAGTGGGTGACTGGGACGAGCCAGGCCCCGGCGGCCCGTTCGTAGAGAATGCATAGCTCAGGTGCCCTCAGAGCTCCTTACCCGATGGAGGAACCTGGAGCACATTAGACAGGGAGAGCGCTCTTTCTCTACCCTAGAGGCTACCCCCGCAGCTTTTGAGCTTCACGCGGTGTTTTGAGTAACGAAACAGAAGGGTCTTTGTTTGGCAGCTTGAGAGCAGAGCATCCTTGGGGAGGCGGCGCTGGGGCCGGGCAGACGCTCAAGTCCGGCGGAGTCTTCGGCGAGTTTCCAGGGAGGAAACCATAGACGCCCAATCAGGTTTTCCTGGAAATATTTTCCTCCGTGGAATAGAATTTCTGCATCTGATTCCAAGATTAGTTTACTTCAACAGCACTGTTCCCCAGGCGCTGTCGCCGCGAGTGGGCTGGAAGAACGGTCCGGGGGGTGATTCGTGCTCCATTTCTGATCTGTCCGACTTCCGACATTCCGCTGTTACCGAGCTGTTACCGAGCGCCACGTCCGTCTGACCCCCTCCGAGGGAGCCTCAGCGCAGGGCGGAGCCCCGGCGTCCTCCGGTGGCGGCCGAGACTTCGGAGCCTGTGTTGGGATTTGGATGCTTGTTTTTGGGTAGGAGATTCAATTCTGTCAATTAAGGTAAAACACCTGCTTTTTCTCTGATTTTTCATAGATTTACATTTTGAAAAGCCAAGCAGGTGCTTGAATTTTGTAGCATTATAACGAAATGGAAAATTGTCAATGTCACCAAAGTGACTGAAAAATTTCCAAACTGAAGCTGAATTTGTGAAATCTTATGAGGCTGTGAGGCCCTGATCCCAGTGTGGCTTCCAAGGGGGGATTCAGCCAGAGGCTTGCTGGAAGAATTCGGAGAGACGATTCTTCACGTACTAGCACCCAAGGGCTTTATGGATTCCCGGAAAGGGGTTTTTTTGGTTTTTTTTTTTGAAGAAGGAGGGTTGGGATGCAATTTTATGTAGCATGTTTAATATAGCATTTCTGAATAGCAGATTGTCGGGAACTCTTAGGAACGCGATTATATCTGTGATTCTGGAGCCGGGAATAGAGAAATTGCAGCAGTTACAGCCCCACCTCATTGATTAACGCGATTGCAAAACAGTCACGAAAATACTGGCATTGCAGCTTCAGCCTGTTTACCTAATAGCACTCATGCCAGTCAAGTTGGATTTACCGAAGGAAGGCGTTCCAACCACGGTGGCAACACCGTCTGTCGCCTCGACCTACGTACCTTCATGTGTGCAAGGCAGACGCAGGCAAGCCGCTCCTGAGCTCCTCTCTTCCCAGTCCGATGTTGAGTGTGCAATCACAGTTTCTGGGCGTAATCACAGAACACACCAAGAGTCACCTTGAAAATGCAGCGTGGTTTGCTATGTAAAACAGCCATCTGACTGATAGTCCTATAACTGCACCTGTCATACAGCGAGCTACTGGAGAGACAGAGCCTGGATGCCAGAGGATTTCTTGCGCAGAAAAGAATGATTCGATAAGGAATTATGTTTCTGTGTAGACGTCTTTCCACCAAAGTGAGAGGCTGCACTTTGATAAAGCCCCGGAGCGCACGAACGTCGTTCACATTCCCCGGCTTTCTGTTTCAGTTTTCTAAGTCTTTTGTTTCACAAGAAACAAGGACTTGCTCGCTTCTTCTCATGTAGGAGCGCTGGTTCCGTGCCTTACATCTCGTTCTTTGCGTTGTTCTGTAACTCGTCCGTATCTTTATGCACTGGCACCTTTGGTCAAAGCAGAAACCGTAGAAATAAAATTTAGAGCATTTTGCAAACCTTTCCTTGCTCACCTTGCTTTTCTGCTCTTGGCCCCTGCTCCTGTGTTAATGTAAATATAGGTTTATGTTGAACCAAGAGAGATGGGGTTTGGGGAAGATAACAAGGCCCTTTGCTCCCTGACCTGTAGATGGTAATTGTAGGGCACCATTAGCTCTCTGAAAAAACTCCTCCTAACGTTGCCCCTCTCCTAGCTGTGCTCACTTCGGATGCAGGAAGGACGAGAGAGTGTTGTTGAGAACACTGTGTGATCCAGACCCAGACAGAGCTCATTAAAACCCTTGTACTTAGTTTGGTGTTGATCAAAAGCTAAGAAAAGAACAATTATGAATGAGAATTAAGCCAGCCTTGTAGCTATACATTTATAAACTGCCAGTGCCCCCAAACAGGATTGGATATAAATAAAACCAGCAGCCTTTATTTCTCGCCCGATAGTGACAGCACAAGGTAACCATCTACAAAGCTGAGGTCAGGTCTATTCGAGCTTTGGCACTAGGGAGGCTAGCAGAAATGTGGAAAGTAGATGACAGGCTCCATCTGACCTTCAGCCTAGTGATCACTCCTTTCCAGCCTTGTTAGGTGCTCGCTGCCAGACAGCAGGGAGCCCGCCTTGAGCTCAGCTGCTCCTTCCCTCCCTAGACCACTGAACTCCTACTCATCCCTCAAGACCCATTTCACCTATCACTTCTTGCATGGAGCCTTCTTGGATTTCTGCGAGGCCACGTGAATTGCTCTCTCCTCTGGGCTCCTAGAGTACTATATTCATATCCATATGTTACGGGGTGGATTCATTCACTTGCATCTGCCCACATGGCACGCAGCTCGAAGCAGGTGCTCTGCCTGCCCGTCCTTTGTGCCCGGCTAGCTCCTAGCATTCTATAAATTCGTGCAATACGTGAATGTGCGAAGGAGTGGATCGACTCCGTAACGGTTACTGATACCCTTAGCTAGGCAGTTTAGACACGAATTGAGAACGGACTATATATATAAAATATATATGTGCACACACTATATACTAAATAGTATACGTGTATTTTCCAAACCTGGTCTCTTTTCCTCACGAAATTCACGCTGTGGTTCCCGCTCTGAGCCCTTGTGGCCTCAGAGAAGTCATGCAGGGTGCCCCCGGGGAGCTCAGAGTCCAGCTCTTGCTGATGACAAGCGTTAAAGGCGGCACTGCAGATTAGCACACGGCCTGGAATGTGCCAAGTGCTCAGGAAACATTGGTCGTTAGCGGTGGGCTTCACATTGTTTCAGGGCTTGGGATGATGCAGTGAGGAGGCCTGAGCTGTGTTGTGTGGTGATACCATCAGCTAACGCTCTCCGAGCATTTCCTCTGTGCCAGGCATGGGCTGTGGTTCTTTACGCGGACTAGCTGGCCTGTACTCCCAGCAGCCCTGTTAGGGAGGCGCCCGGAAGCTTCCATTGCAGGGGAGCACGCTGAGACTCAGAGAGAGGCAGGAGCTTGATAGGATCACACAGCGAGTAAGAGGCAGAGCTGGGATTCACAGCAACGCCGTGTGGATCCAGCAGCCATAACACATGCGTTATTTATTCAGCATCTCCCATGTGCACGGTGCTCTGGGCTGTGCCTGCCATCGTCGGCTGTGCTGGAAATGCATGGGCTCATGAGAATTTAAGGCAGAGATTAAACCAAGCACGTTGAGCTATTCTGAGGATTTTGTTGGGTTTATAATGGTTTATTTCCAGAATGAGTCTGGCCAGAGAATGAAATAAGTTAGTTCTCAAACGTTTTAGTCTAAGGATCCCTTTACACTCCCCCAAATTATTGAGGACCCCAAAGAGCTTTTGTTTCTGTGGGTTATGACCGTTGATATTGACCACGTTAGAAATTACAACAGAAACATTTGAAATATTAATTAAAAATTACAATGCTAAACTCATTTTATGGTAGTATAATTAACATTTTTTTTCTGAAAAAGAACTGTATTTCCGCAAACAAAAATCATGAGTGAGAAGAGTGGCGTTGTACATTTTTTTCAAGTGTCTTTGGTGTCTGAGTGAAGACCCCGGGTTCTCCTTCTCCTGCTCTGCGTTGTTCTGGTTGGAGTAGATGAGGACAGTCGGGCCTCACCCCGGTGTGCAGCTGGGCAAGGCAGGAGCGTCCTCACAGCCTTTCAGATGGTCGTGGGCACCCTTTCCCGGTAGGGCACCAAAACTCAGCTTGTGGGGGTGGTTGCAGGGTTAGTCGTGGGGTGGGGTCCGGAACTGCCTTTGAGCTCTGCTGTGCCGACGCCCATCCCTCTCTGAGTGGATCTTCTTTACCCAGACGGGATTCTATAACGTCACGTGTTGGTCGTCATAGAGAGCGATTCCCTCAGTTACGTAGATTGTCCGGACGTTCACAGATGTCGTCATGCGGTATCAGAAGATCACAGTTGTCCGAAATAGCATTACCCTCTCATCAGAGTCTCAAGGACCAACATGTCAGACTCACCAAGGCCGAAATGGAGCTCAGGATGTTTGAGGTTTCCTTTGAAAACTCACATTTTATCCTCAGCAACAAATACTCCGGCTGTTTTCCTTGCCATAACAGGACCTCCTCTCTGTGCATGTTTGAGTCAACACCTGCTGAGTACCCGGCCCGAAGAGCCTCTGTTGGGCTGGGAGCTGCTCTTTCAGGGACGCTGCTGTCCCATGAAAGCGTGGCTGGTGCGCTCCCAGCTCCTGCAGTCTTGAGGAGCCGGGGGGCGGGGGTGTCACTGCAGGGCGTGGCTGCCGAGGGCAGAAAGGCCTGGGCCCCCGGGCTGCGCTTGCAGAAGAGGACTCCTTTGCGCCTTGTCCTCAGGGACTGGCTTGTGTGACACCAGCTTTCTCTCTCTCTAACTCCGAGTCCAGGGTGGTGAACCATCCAGTGATGACCAGTGGTGTGGTGTCACGACGGTTGGTTTGTGCCAGGGCACCTGCAATTTGCCCGCATCCCGTGAAGAGATGCTCCCCCCCTTCTGTCGTGGACTGAATTCTGTCCCCAAAATTCCTACGTTCAGGCCCTAACCCCTAGAGCGCAGGACGGGACCTTATTTGGAAGCGAGGTCACTGCAGATGTAACTAGTTAAGTGGAGGTCACACTGGGGTCAGGTGGTCCTAATCCAATGACCGTGTCCTTATAAAATGGGAGGTGAGGACACAGCAGAGACCACAGGGAACACAGAGGGGACTCTGGGCATGTGCTGGACCCCCTTCCCCGGCGCCTTCTGAGGGAGCGCGGGCCTGCCCACACCCGGATCCCGGGCCTGCACCTCCAGGACTGGGAGAGAGCAGGTCCGCGGTGCAGCCCACCGGGCTGGAGCTCTGTGACAGCCCCAGGCTGAAGAGATACCCCCAGGCTGAAGAGAAACATTCTAGACCAACCGTGTACTTAGTCACATGGTAGGAAATGCGTGACAGTCCTGCGAATACCACCAGCGAATCTAGACTTTCTTTTGCTTACGCATTTCACTTCTTTCACGTTCAACATAAGCTGTCTGGGCCCCATGTGCTCTGGGCATAAATGTGCTTGCTGTCCTCACTGGTGAGTCTCAGCTTTTTCATCTTTGCCCCTGTTTATTATTACTCTTGCAGAGATTTTGTGTAAGCCTTTACAAATGCAAAGTCTATCTAGGTTTGTGTCTTGTCTAGGAGAGAATAAGCCATCCCTGATTCCCGAGGGGACTGTGAGCTCTGACGCTGTTTATGGTCCTGTTATCTCTGCCCCCCCTCGGGCTCTGAGCTTCCTGACCGTGTGCTATTGTGTGTCTGTGTTCATCCAGACACCGAGAGGGCCGGGCTGTGGACGAGGCCGTGGCCCGCGCTTCTCTCCCCTGACACCCTGCATGTGGAAGGACAGTGGGTCCCCGGCCCGTGGCTGTGACAGCTGCACGTGTCCCCAACACAGAAACAGGATCGCGCTGTTCCGAGTCTGCCCATTTCCCGCTAAGCTTGTTAATAAAGTCCAACCGCAAGCTGAGGGGAGCTGGAGGACCTAGCGTGGTCTTGGCGCACCGTCCCGCTCTCTGAATGTTCCCTCCTGGTGGCGTGGCTGCCTGCGGCCTTAGACAGTCTCTGACAAGGACATGCATCCTGAGAGCTCCTGACGCACCCGCTGGCGTCCCGCTGACGTCTGTGCCTCCCGTCCTTCTGCCTTTTGAGTCGGGGCGGCAGTGTTGGTGGGCATTCCGTGTAAAGCATTGGGAGGGTTATTAAGTGACTTGACGCCACGCCTCCTGGAGCTGCTGGGGGAGACTGTAGAGGCATCGGGTGGTGAATTAAAATGGTAACTGAACTTACGGACGATGAAAAGGGAGTGTAGGCAGAGCGTGGCTGAAGGGAAAGTGAGGCAGCCAGGGAGCCGTCCATAGTTCCCGGGCTGGGCGGCCGGTCAGTGGGCGGTTCGGCCACCAGCGGGGCCTCCACTCCCGCTGTCATGGGCTCCTCGAGCTCCCCGCCGCCCCTCACGCCCCGGCGCAGGGCTGTCACGGGCTGGCTCACTGTCCCTGCAGGAATGTCACGCACACGCTCATCCTTCGCCTGTGCTTGCGCCGTGGCCGACGGCTCGATTCCGTCCCTTTCCAGGGGAGCTGGGGTCTGGAGCACCTGCCCTCTGGCCTCCGGCGCTCGCGGGCTGTGTGGTGCACCTCCACAGGTGTAAACACCACTTTCTGACCGACCCGTGGGCTCAGACTGCGGCCGCAGAGGCGAGCTCAGAGGCAAGCTCACGCGGCCTCAGGACGTACCGAGTGTCTTTTCTTCCTGGGAAACATTTGGTGATGTGCAGACTTCTGGCAGACTCGAGACCACGCGTTGATGTATGTCAGCCCCGAGGCTGTCTCCCTCCTGTAGATGGAAATGTCACTTGGGTCTAATTGAACCATTGATTTAAAACAGTGCTCAGAACACAGCTTCAGAAACAACTTGTTCGCTAAGGCACGGAGGCTGCTCTGCCCTTGGGAGCGAGGCTGCCCCGCCTCCCGCGGGGAAGGACTCACCACTGGGCCCTGACTTCCCAGCAGCTGGAGAAGAGGTGCCGCCCCAGGGCCTGCAGCACTCGCGGAGGAAGATGAGTCGGCGTCCCCGAGTGGCCGTGGCCGTGGTGCTCACCCCAAGGTCAGGCCAGCTCTGAGGGCGGCAGGGAGACCCTGCAAGTCAGGGTCACCAGATCCCCCGCCTCTGATCTGCAGAGGAGTGCGCTAGGGCTGGGACCTGCGTGGCTCTGACAGTGGGAGCGCGGGCCTGCCCACACCCGATCCCGGGCTCTCTTCTCGCTCCAGCGTCCTTGTTCTTAATGCGGGGGCAATGCCACGGCCCACCTCCCGTGCGGGGTCTCCTAGTGATCGAAGAGGAGCGAATAGGAAGAGTCACGGGTCGTACATTCGGGTGGGGCCGGGGTGGTCTGTCCTGGGTCTTTTGTCTCAGGTGCTCGTTGACCCAGGCCACACGCATCTCCTGCTGCTCTGTGGAACTGTGTCTCTTGGCCTGCGTCCCCTCTCAGCCGTGACTGGAGGCCATGGCTCTACTCACATTCCCTGTGACTATGGCACTTGGTGAATGGTCCCAGAGCCACGAGTCTTTTTTGCCCAGACTCACATGTGTCCCCAAGCTGTGTCGAAATCCCTCTTCTAGTCGGAGAAACCTTATTACGCTGAGCTCTTTGTCTTTGCTTACAAAACGCACCAGCGCGGTCGGCATTGACCCGCTGGGCACTCCCGGCGGCAGTCTCCAGGCCTGCTCTCCTCTGCCCAGCCCTCCTCGACGGCCCCCACTCTCCTCTGCCTGGCCTTCCCCGACACGCTGAAGTCTTCAGTCTGGCCTTGATCTGGAGCCTGTCTGCGCACTGGTGCCCTGGCCCCGGGAAGTTCACCGCACACACACATCCATAGAAGAAATGCCACTGACCCAGAAGTTCACCATGAGAGCTGTGTAATTTGGCTCCAGAGAGCCACGAGGAGTGTCGCAGCAGCCTGTGTCTACAGTGGAGCCCGGCAGAGCCAGTCACAGCGAACTCTCGCATCGCGAAGGTGGGGCAGGCGTGCGGTGAGGTGAGCAGAGCGGCGTGATGGCTGGCCTTCCCGCAAAGCCCAGTATTCACACAGCTCTGTTACTAATACAGGAGAACGGCTCTCCTTTTTGATTCTGCCGTTTTCACAGCAGTGTACTGCCACGCACAGACACACCACAGCCTGCCTGCTGCACGCCCGGGTGGGAGTGCACGCCATCAGGTCCCTGTGAGTGTGGGGAGCCTGGAACTGGAAGCAGAAGGAGGCTTTCCCAACTGGGCACTTAGTTCTGATGACCTGGGCCAGGACCTCTTCCTCGCGAGCTTCTGTGCCCGCCTGCCTAGCAGGCCACGGCGGGATGAGCCTCATCTGCCCCGGGCTCCTCGGGCCACGTCCGCCCAGCACTGGAGGTGTCCCCACGTCCCAGGGAGCTCCCTTCCTCCTTCAGAGTTTCCGTCCAGCCGGAGGCTCCGGTGCTTTCCAGACGCAAGGTTCTCAAATTCAGGATCCAGCCACCCTCAGATCATTGAGGCCTTAGGGAAGGCCACGGGGTTCCAGAAATTATCCACAGCTTGCTGTGTATGTGTATTTTCTGGGGAGAAAATCCCAAACTCTCGTCCGAATGTTCAGAACATGCTGTTGTACAAGTTCTGTGGGAACGGACTCAGGTTCACGTGGGACGTGTTCTGTCTCCCCGTGGCTCCAAGCCTGAGAACCTGAGGTTTGGGGGTCAGACTTTTCTGGGTCTAAGAGGAGAAGAGGTGGTGTTGTCATAGTCTGTGACGGGTAATTTAGGTGTCGGCTCGGCCAGGCCACAGTTCTCAGGTATTTGGTCAAACGCATTTAAATGTTGGTGAGGAAGTGTCATAGGGATGTGACTCACGTTTAAACCCACAGGCCTTGAGTAAAGCAGATGGCCTTCCGTGATGTGGGTGGGCCTCACCCACCCCAGGAAGTGGACTGCTGCCCCCCAAGAAAGAGGCAGTTCTGCCCCCACACAGCCTTTGGGGTCGAACTCCCTGTGTCTCCCAGCCCCGCAGACGTTGGACTTATCAGCCTCTGTGATCTCCTGAGACGGTTCCTGAACCTAAACCCACCTCTGAATCCCCTGTCTCTGCACACACACCCTCACACACACTCGCTCACACACACCACACTCACACGTACACATTCACACACACTCTCACACACACTGGCTTACACACACCACACTCACACATACACTTCACACACACTTGCTCACACAGTCACACACATACACACTCACACACATTCACACACTGTCACACACACCACACTCATACCCCTACACTCACACACTCACTCACACGATCACTCACACACACATACACATTCACACATACTCATACACTCACACACTCATACACTCAATCACACACACACTCATACACACTCAAATACATACACACTCATACACTCACACACCTCACAGTGACACACACTCACTCAATACACTCACACACACACTCTCATACACGTACACACTCATTCATATACTCACACTCACACCCTCACTCACACACTCACAATACTCATTCACTGATACACTCACACTTGCTCTCACACTCACTCTTGCTTACACACCCCCCACACACAAACACAACACACACTTGCTCATACACAACACTTGCTCACACTCACTTGCTCACACATACACACTCACACTCTCACACACACACCTCATTGGCTCTGTTTCTCTGGAGAACATAATACATGGTCCTACGTGTCCTATAAATATTAATCAGTAATTACTAAGTGCCAAGTATTCTGTATATATTATTTAATTCTCAAAATAACCCTATGAGGTGGTCATGGCCCAGTTGTGGGGCCAGGAAGAAAGCTGGGGCCAGCTTGAATCTCTGCCTTTGTCACTTGTGATTCCTGGTAGAGTAGGCAGGGCGTCACCTGCCATGTCTCCTGGGCAGTCCTGGTTGCCTGCATCAGGCTCGAGTTTATTCGCCTAAAGCCCTACAAGTATCAAAGTATGTTCAGGGCCCGCTTTGCATCAGGACGAATTTCTTTCTGAGGCTTTCTGAGCTCCATTTTGGGCCTTTTGTCTACATGGACACTTCCAAAAGTGAGGGTCAGTGAGCCTGATGGGACTGGTAGGGAGCCTTTTGGAGGTCCATCTCCTCTGTAGGTTGGCCTCTGTGTCCACAAGGCTGCCTGCTTCCCGGGGAGCCTTGCCATCCCTGGGGCTCCTCTGGACATGGTGCGTGGCTCGCACGGGCTCAGGAAAGGCACAGACCGACTTGGCAGAAGCTCAGCTGTGCAGTTACTCCCGCTGGGACGCTGCGTGCTCTTTCCTGGCCAAAGCACTTGGCAGAGCCCGGACCCCATGGGGAGGTGAGGGTGCCTCCGTAGCCTCTTCTGTCAAGCAGACATCTCCAGCACCACTCACCCGCATTGACCACACACTTGAGCGCGACACTCCCATCATCATGCAATCAGGCCCTGAACAGGGAGCCTCACGATGCGGTCTCCACTAAGACGGGGCCGGAACCGGGGCTCCTCCCAGCCCTCCTGGCCCTCCCAGTTCACTGCCGCTTCCTGGCCCGTTGCCATCCCTCCCAGACAGAGCCGAGCAGGCCTCTCCTCTCGTTTATTCTTGGGTCGTCACTGTCAGAAGCACTGGCACAGCTTGAGCAGGGTCTGGCCGTCTCTCTTGGCTCCGGGATTGTTCCGAACCCTGGGTTTGGCATTGTCCGGTGGCGCTGGGGGACTGTGCCTCCAATCCCGTCAGGGGAAGGACAGATGTGCGAATGCCAGCACGAGATTGGGCCTTTCAAGGGGGAGCGGGTCACGCCCAAGTTGTTAGTAAATGCTCAGATCCACAGAAAATGGCTGCTTGTGTCCTTCAGGAGAAAGGCCCGGTGGACGGGAGGGGGCCTGGCTGTTGCGGCGGGCCTGATGGCCCGGGCGGGGCCGACAGCAGTACGGCGCTCCCTAGGTGCAGGGGTCTCTGGATATGCTGTCTTACTTGGTGTCGGCAACCACCATCTGACGGTCCTTCTGCTGACGTGTTTCTTTGGCCGTCAGAGAAAGTGTGGCCTGGGAGGTGGACACTTTATGCTCTGCAGTCTTTTTGTGCAGGCCTCTCTTGGACTCCCAAAGGAAACTTCGGGCAAGCGAGTCTGTCCACCAGACAGCGTTTGGGTGCTGCCTTCCTCATGCTTTGCTCAAAGTCTGAGCCACTCTCCCCCCCCGGTCCGTCTCCCTCCCGGGCCTGTGGTTCCCTTCATCCTTTCAAACTGCACCTCCAGACCCTGTCTGTACCCCCCCCCCCACATACCTGCTGCTGCCGTGTCAGCCAGGACGGTCCCATCCCTGTCCTCTCTCCATGGCTTCTGATGCCGTGCACTGTCCCTGCACGGCTCAACTCAGCCAGCTCCCAGTCTGCACACCCCAGGACGACTGTGACTATGGCTGGTGTTTCTTCCAAGTGCAAGGCACAAGTGGGGGTGTGCAGGGGAGAGAGTGCTGACTGGCGCAGGCAGGAGCGTGGGGACAAGGGGTATGGACAGGAGTCTCCAGCCACTGGGAAGGCATGGGGGCCGTTGGGTCAGCAGCACCCCGTCATACGTTACCTGTGGCTTTCCAGCATGTAGCTGACAAATGAGAATGTGGTTGTACATCTCATGAGAAATACACATTTTCAAAAAGGAGCCAACCAGAAACCATAACTGGGCACTGACCACATATGAGTCATTGCCCTTAGAAGTAAAACTCTCATTTTAGGTAACGTGGAGTGTGGTGTGGTCTTCAGATGCAGAGCAGAGAGAATGGTGGCTCAGCGGTGGCACGGCAGGGCTGTGGGCAGCCGAGATCATTCGTTAAAACCCCCACTGTGAGTGGTAGAGATACCAAGATGAGGAAGTGCAGAGGGGCAGCTACGTACAGCCCGTGAACGTACCGTGGGCTCCGGCGTGGAAAGTTGCGTGACTGTTTTTGACAGCTCAGCCCCATCCTTTCTTCCATCCACCGCATTTCTCCTGAAGTACTTCCTCCGCCAAACTCTGGGTAAGTCAGGGTTCTTATACTGCAAGGAACAAAAACCAAATCTGGTGAATTTAAGCAGAAAAGGATTTTTAGTGTGGACTGAGTCAAAGGAAAGAGTCAAGAGGCAGGTTCTGCTGGAGACAGAAGCCAGAGCAGCCGTTGGAGTCTGTGAGGAAAAAGCACGGGCGCTCAGCTGGAGCATAAACGGGCTGCCGCCCTTACTCGTTGCTGCGTGTTTGTGCCACACCCTGTGCAAAGCTCAGAGTCGTGGCAGAGAGAATCTGGATGATTTGGCCTTGTAAGTGTGCACCCCTGGTACCCCTGGGGAGAGGTGTCACCTGGATTATCAGTGACTTGGTGGCTTTCTAAGCTGATGGCAGGGGGAGGATCTAGAAAAAAACCTAAGGTCTCAGCCTTTGGTTGCTACATGTGTGGAGACCAGGGATGGACGAGAGGAGTAAATTTAGGGGAGAGGGAGGGAAGAGAAGTTGATCTATGATACGTGGAATTTGGGTGAAGCATCCAGGTGGGGGAAACCGGTTAGCAGTTAGCCTAGAGATCAGGAGAGGGTTCCAGGCTAGAAGGGGTGATCGGGCATCGTGTTAGAAGGTGGCCGACCGTGAGGAATGGACTAGATGATATAGGGGAGTTGGCAGGGTGAGGACTGGAGTCTGGGAGAACTCTGATGTTGAGTAAGTACCAAGGGCAGAGGAGAAATAATTAGACATCAAGGTCAGAGAGAGTTCCTAACGCGGAGTGGGTGGGTCTGGTGACTAGTACTGCCTGGAAGGCAAGCATCCCGTCTTCCGTTTGCACAACGTTCCCACGTCTGCTCCCACATGTCCCATCACGGGTGCCATATTGAAAGTGTTTGCAAACATTTCTAGGTCTTTGGCTGTAACCAGCTTAGGAAATATCTAGTAGCTGATTTCTGTGATGGAGGCTCATGGAAATTTTTACAGTCTTTATGAAAATTGAATAGCATTAATTTTGGAGAAAAACAAACTTCTCCCTCCTCCCATAAAGCTTTGGAAGGACAGGGGTTTAGAAGAACTGTTCACTGTTTAAAGCACGATGTGCAGACTCTCCCTCCTCGCCCTTGCCACCTTTTGCTTTGACGGAGCACATGCATCACCTTGTGCAACGAGAGCATGCTAGACACCTCCTCTTAAGAAACTGTAGTCTGTTTCCACAGAGGGAGAGGCTGACAAGGAAACAGACCGTGATGTATCCAAGGTTATTCTTGCCAGCGCTCCAGGTTCCACGGCCGTGGAAGTACAAAGAAACTGTCACTGATTTGGCTTCCTATCTCTGAAGATACAGAACTAATGTGGCAAATTGGCTTCACTGCCTCTGTCCCTTTCTTTTTCTGTGCTTAGCGCAGTGATAGCGATCATGGCCCCTGCCCCCCTTCGGAGGCTCTGTGCCTCCTCGCTGGCCGTGGATCCTGCCCACGGTCCTGGGACGGGGACTTGGGCGCCGAGCGAGCAGGGAGCCCCGCCGAGCGTTCGGCCATCTTGGCATTGTTGTCTGAGATTCCTTTTAATTAAAAGTCTGCCTCGGAGTATGTCAAGTACTTCTGTATTTTTGCCATTCTTCCTATCTCTATGGCAACAAAAATATTTCAGCATTTACATGGACATCATATTCTTAGCTAATGTGTTATCTGAACTGTGTGTGTGCCGAGAAGGGGCCGTTAGAGGCTGCTGCTGCTGGCTGGGATGCTGGAGTTGCCAAGACAACCGGGGGGCCCAAAGATGTCCTCACTGGTAGCATTAAATGGAGGCTTTAAATTAATTCACCCTCGTGTGTTTTTGTAGCTTAAGTTGTTAATTGAAATAATAGGAATGACCTTCCTTGTGCATCGAAGCACCTGTCCTATTAAAGTCATGTGTGCTGTTTACTTAAGTACACTCATCTATCAGGTAAATCTAGCGTGAAATAGGGGGAAATGGAAGACACTTACATGGCGCTGCTGTGTATTAAGTTGTCGTGATGGGGGAGGCAGATGCTCTTGTGTCAGGCTTGAAATACGGGTGATAAAAACTTGTATTTTAAAACTTCATTTGTTTCTGCTCTTCTTGCTGGCTCCCAGTCCGAGGACCTCTGCAGCCTGTCACACGCTGGTGCTCAGTTAAGGAGGGCAGCACTGGCTGTCCTGCCCAGGCGGTGAGGCCGGCGGAGGCACTAATGTGCGGCCCAGGGCCCTGCCCCACCCAGGACTGCTGTCTGTCCGCCCGCCCTCGTAAGCGTCCAGGTCGGAAGTATCCCCCCCAGGCCAGATCACCACTGCCAGCTCGCCTGCTCAGGACGCTGCAGGGTGAGCCCACTGTAACCATGGGGTCCTGATACTTCCTCCGAAGCGAGAGTCACGGGAGTGCGTGCAGGAAGGTGGAGACAGGGGCCTTCTCCTCCGTGTAAATGAGGAAAGCGAGGCCCAGTGTTATGGGTGACACTTTGCCTCTGAAGAATATTCTGTTTGGGACTATGGCTTAGATTTAGAGGTTACGTACATAAAATTGAGAGTTCAGAGGGAGGAATGATAGCCTACATTGACATGATCCAAATTTTTTTTTTAAAGATTTTATTTATTTGTTTGACAGAGAGAGAGACAGCCAGCGAGAGAGGGAACACAGCAGGGCGAGTGGGAGAGGAAGAAGCAGGCTCCCAGTGGAGGAGCCTGATGTGGGGCTCGATCTCAGGACTCTGGGATCACGCCCTGGGCCGAAGGCAGACGCTTAATGACTGAGCCACCCAGGCACCCTGACATGATCCAAATTTTAAACTCGCCACCAGCTGTAGATAAGGGGCTAATTGCAGGTGCCAAGCAGAAGTGAACTTGCAAACACTGAGGTCTGGTCTGCTTCCTTCCATGCCATTCCCTTCTTATTCAATTCTAGACATTCAGGAACGGGAGATACAGTGACTCATTATTGCCTGGTAATGTCTTGCCAAGTGTTGGATGGTCAGAATAGGAAGCCAGTCACCAGGCTCACACCTGCAGAACCAAGGTTGGAGCCCTGGGGTGTGTGGGGGGGTGGGGAGCTGTGCTTGTCCAAGACGCCTCAGGCTTCCAGAGAAGAAGGAAGGAGAAGGGAGACAGATTATCATGAGGAGAACCTCAAACTTTTCTACCTCCTGTCTTGGTATGAAGCCAACCAGCACATACGTGGGTGTGAGTTATCTCCTTTCCGTAGTCCCTTGTGTGACGTATGATCAAGAATGGTGCATTTGGTTCCTGTTACCAGCGTCTGTAGCTACAGATCAAAACAACAACAAACACAGAGTAAATCCAAAACGAGCACGGACGCAGAACATGCGGCCTTGTTTGCAACGAAATGCTGATTTTCCTGGATGTTACCAGTGACACCGCTTCTAGAATGTGAAGTATATGACATGAGAGCCATATCCTGGGCAAGTGTCTAATTCTGATAAAGTCTGTGGCCTCTGCCCCCCACCCAGAGCGGGCGGCCCCTCTTCGCGTGGGCGCCCTCCCTCCACTACTTAGAAAACAAGCTGCAGCCTCCCTGCAGTCTCTCGTTTGACCCGAGTTGAGTGGCGTCCCTCCGTGTCTGCTTGGGGCCTCGTGGCCGCTCAGCCCCTCCCGGTGGAGATGGGCAGGAGGTTTGTCCAGAGCTGCAGCCGATTCCAGAGATGATTAAGCACCAGGTTTCTGGGGGATTAGTAATCACTCTAATGGGTTTCTGACTGCTGATTTTAAAGGCATTACTGGGAGGGCTTTTACAGTGATGACTTTTACTTATAGCTGCGCTGTGTACCATCGCTTGCTCTCGAGTGAACGGCGAACCGTTCGACCGGTGCACGGTCAACAGGCATGAACGTTGCTCTTTAATGGGGGTGGAGGGGTGTTAGTTTTATTGGGGGTATGACTTGTACCACTGAGTCTAGCTTTTCTCATCATCCATAAAAAGATGGCAAAGTTTTACTTTGAGGAAGTTGTTTCTCCCCCAATTTAAAACTTTTCTTCTTTTTTGAAAAAGGATTAATAAATCATTGTGGCCACTCCTATTTGACTTCAATTGAAGGGCAATTTCAGGCAGATCTGCTGCCAGAAATAATTAAATAATAAAATCAAATGAATAATTAAAACCCCAACTTTGACCCTGGATAGTGTAAATTAGCAAATTGCCCGCGCTCATAAAGTCGTTCCTGCCGCTGGGGCAGAGGCCCGGCCCGGGTCTTCTGCAAAGATGTAAGTTTGAATGTTAACACATGGCTGGTTTTAGAACGAGAACAGCGCACTGAGCATACGTTGGACCCCATCCATACCTGATCATTCCTTGTTGTATTGGCGCACTGAGCATACGTTGGACCCCATCCATACCTGATCATTCCTTGTTGTATTGGCGCACTGAGCATACGTTGGACCCCATCCATACCTGATCATTCCTTGTTGTATTGGCGCACTGAGCATACGTTG
The DNA here is from genome assembly GCF_002007445.2 of Ailuropoda melanoleuca. NCBI lineage: Eukaryota > Metazoa > Chordata > Mammalia > Carnivora > Ursidae > Ailuropoda > Ailuropoda melanoleuca. The sequence goes on from NC_048224.1 coordinate 139,638,857, forward strand.
GACCCCATCCATACCTGATCATTCCTTGTTGTATTGGCGCACTGAGCATACGTTGGACCCCATCCATACCTGATCATTCCTTGTTGTATTGGCGCACTGAGCATACGTTGGACCCCATCCATACCTGATCATTCCTTGTTGTATTGGCGCACTGAGCATACGTTGGACCCCATCCATACCTGATCATTCCTTGTTGTATTGGCGCACTGAGCATACGTTGGACCCCATCCATACCTGATCATTCCTTGTTGTATTGGCGCACTGAGCATACGTTGGACCCCATCCATACCTGATCATTCCTTGTTGTATTGGCGCACTGAGCGTACGTTGGACCCCATCCATACCTGATCATTCCTTGTTGTATTGGTGCACTGAGCATACGTTGGACCCCATCCATACCTGATCATTCCTTGTTGTATTGGCTTGTGCCTTTGAAAAAGGCGAAGCCTGGCGGGGGTGCTGGGTCCTTCTTGTGAGGAGGATTCTTCCTGTTTCAGAAAACAGGGCCATCGGACTCTAGGCTGGATGGTTCCAGACCAGAACACTTTTCAGTAAATAATCGGGAACTTGGGGAGATCAGAGAGGCTGCCTCCCACCGAGGCGCAAAATTCCTCGCGTGGAAACTCAGCTCTTGAGGGATCTGAGAGTCGAAGCCTGTTCACGGTGGCTCCTGGTGCGCGCAGTGCCAGACCTGACGTGTGTGTGCGCAGGCAGACGCAGGACGGCCCTCCAGTCACGTCGCTGGTCATAAGGGATGCGCCGTGAGACACCGAAAGGGACATCTGGGCTTCAAATAAGTCCTCTTTCATTTTCCTTCTGGAATTTGCTAAGTTCATTATTGCCTCGCCGTGATTTTCCCCATACCTTTGTGTGTTTAATTTCCTTTTTAATAGACAGACTGTCATGGGAGGTTACACTAAGCATTATTATTCAAAGGCATGTTTATATCACTCCGATAAATATCATAGGGAATTATGGACTGGGAGTGTATTTATTACACACACAACCGAGAGAAGTGTCTGTATTATCACGTAAATATATGCTATATTTAAATAATGTGATAACAATCACCAATCGCCGAGTTTTTCCTCAGTGTTCTGGAATTAGAATATACAGAAAGGCAAATTAACATGTAAACCCCTGTATACTTTTGAGAATACCCGATATGCATAACAAAGCGACGACTGGGCCCTGCGGGGGGGTGAGGTGGTGTCATAACTGAGGTTATTGTGGGGCGGTGAGAAGTCGGGGGGCCAGGCCCCAGGGCTGGAGGTGATGTCTCCACCACTAAAGATAATTCCATTATTATTAAGAGCGTTTATGGCCTACAGCTCCTTCGTGGGCACCAGATAAAGTACTTGAAACAAAACAGCTTAGCGTTTGAGCGCTTAGACATCAAGGCTGGGAGGATAGGCAAGGCGGCGAAGGTGAACTCGATAATTACCACACATGCGTAAAGCATGTACGTTATTTCTTGCAAGTCAGAGGTGGCAGCTGGCAAGTGGAATGAGGCACAGAAAAGTTGAGAGCAGGTGGAGTGCACGCTGGGCGGGACGTTGTGGTCGTGTCTCTGTGATTTGAACGAGATGGGATGGCTCAGTCAGAAAGAGTTCCCATGTGGGTCACTGCTCCAGCCCTTCTTCACTTGGGTCTCTACACGCACAATTTCGTGTGTGCCCCTGAAGGAGGTAAAGGTGACTCGCTCTAGGTTACCATCTGCCTGAGGTCCCAGGAGCCATAATGCGTTTCGTATGTGAGGAATGCCACATGCCACCTGCACGGTGACACCTATCAGCCCCAGTGTGTTTTCCTCCTCCCATCCTTCTTCTTAGCAAGGAACGAGGAATCAAGAAGCACTTGACTGGTACCAGCATATATGTCATGCAATCAGGTGGTAGGACCTACGTAAGTTACCTACATTTAGGAAGAGGACAAAACGAGAGCTTCTGAATCCGCACAGAGCATCTCCGCATTCTCTGTGCGTCTGTGAGAGCAGAGACTCCAAAACCAGCCCTGAGGGCTCGTTCCTGGCTGCAGCTTCTTGGCAGCCAAGGTGTTGGTCCTTCTGGCTAACCCAGATCCATTCGGAACCACTTTGGGATGGTGGGGCTGGCTGAACCCTGAGACACTGTCAGGTGCGGTCCCTTTATCTTGCGAGCCTGTGACTGGAGTCCTGCACACGTGGTGTGACTTGCTCAGGATTACCTGAGAGGTCAGAACGGGTCCCTCTTAGCATATATGTGGAGAGACAAAACCTTCTGGAAGCCACTTGCCTCTCTAGACCCATCTTACCCTGATTAGCAGCCCTAAATCCTTGAAGGTTTCCCACTAGCTCACCTTTTCCTTCCCTCTAATTTTTAATCGATAACAGTTTGGATATATGTGATACATCGATATATACTATGTAACAGAATGATATATGATAAGATATAATATATCATCCCTAATTAGCACCTGGTAGTTTCCAGAAAAACTGTGCCAGATTCCTTGAGAAAGTATCTCTTGATTTCAGCTCAGGTCATGATTGTGGGGACACAGGTCATGCTCCCCTGTGCTTCCCCCCACCCACCACCACTGACCTTCCTCACTCTCTCACTTGAAGGGTCCTTCCCAGCTGGCCCCTTCACCTCCACCCATTGAGGCCCCTGATATCCTGGGGCAGAAGTATGGAGGAGGTCTGGGGTCTGGGGTCTGGCATCTGTGACTGGAGCCATCCATGTTCCAGACCCTCCTCAACACACCTGTGGATGTGACGTTGCTAAGCGACGTGCAGAGCGGCCGTGGTCAGGGGAGGGAGGTGAGAGGGGGAGTGAGACTGCGGGTCCAACGAGAGCCATAAAATCAAGGTACCTTGTGGACTGTGAGGTGCACTGCTGATTTCCCCTTTGAGAAAATAGCTGTCTTCCAACTGTATTCACTCGTTCTACCACAATTTATTGAGTATTGAGCGACTACAGTATTCTGTATTGGTGAGAAAAAAGTCTTAAGTGGCTCTTCAGAGAGCTCAAAGAGGGCTAAATCATTTATTAAGTCTTTAGATAGCAGTCCCTGTGGCTTCGACTTGACGGGAAGTAGGAATTGAGTGAGAGGACCCTACACACAAGGGATGTGCGAAGTAAGAGAAGAGCCTTCATTTGATGTGTCGGCCGAGGGCTTGGGTTGGGCTGAGACTAGCGGAAAATGATGCTGATTCAGGGATTTCATTGTTCTTCACCAGCCAGAAGCCGGAAATCCTCCACCATGGGCTGGAGCACTCGGCCAGCGTTTTGCTGAGGGACCTGGTTGCTTTTCTATTTCTGTTCAGCTGTCGTTCACATGATCTCATTGCCCCGGTCCCGAGATCCGTTGTCAGCACTGACTCTGCGTCGCTGGCGAGAAGAGAAGCGCATGCACGTGCCCTCGAGGATGCACCAGCCGAGATGCCCCCCGTAGGGAGCTTTCCTGGACCGCCCACCCGGCAGCTGCTCTACAGCCCTCTGGCCGGAACCCAGAACCCTGTCACGTCACAGCCCCCAGGAGGCCATGGGGCAGAGCTTTGTACCCGGCACACCACCACCACACAACAGTTAGTGTCGTTAATAAGGAGGAAGGGAGAATGTACGTTCCACAGGTGACGTTCCGCACTGGGCGAGGGAAGGTCTTTGGAAGTCGACCCTGTGGGGAGAAAGAGGGCAGAAGGCAAAGGGCCGGTCAGGCTGTCACGAGTACTGTGGGCGTGACAATGGTATCGGAGATACTGCGGTAGGTGGGGTGGCCTGGAAGGGCTGGGGTGCAGGGTGTGGGCTTGCTGGCGCAGTGCCTAGGATGTTCTAGGAGCTGCATGCTATATGCACTAATGGCGGCCATTTACTCACTCTGACTGGGAGGCAGTAAGGGATGGTGGTTATGGGTGTGGACATTGGGATCAGAAAGACCTCATTATAGGTCAAGTCTCTGAGTTCCTCACTGCTGGAGTTGAAGATTACAGGTTAGCAAATGGAGGGGGTGAGAATGACCCATGTGATACTGGATCAGAGTGGGGACATCAGTGTTGAGCTCACATAGATACAGAAGTACTTACAGATGTGGGCGTGTACACAAGTCAGCACGCGTGCACACACACACACACACACACACACACACTTCTTTTCTTTGTCAGCTAAGAGCATCTAGAAGCAATGACACCCCAGTAACGCCAAGCACACTAGCACCTCCCCCATAAAGGGATCAGGTCTCCTAAGAGAAATGGCGAATGCTAGGAAAATACATGAAGAGCCTAGAGCACCGTGTAGCGCCAGCGAGTCGGAGCTGCTCACACGGGGACCGTGACATGTCAGAGGGATGCAGGAGCCCCTGAAAGAGCTCCCAGTGGCCAGAGCTGGAAGAATTTAAGAAACACAGGAAATAATGTGATATGGGATTGCAACTCAAAGTGTAAAATACATATTCATGAGTCCATATGGATATAAATAAGTAACTGATTAAATAAATAGCAGATGGGGACACGAGACAAGTCTCCTGTCTGGAAGAATCCTGAATGATGTATGTATACACTTCCCCACCAAGGAGGTGCAGCTCAGTTCCCACTCCTGAAGTGTGGTCTGCCCACAGCGACTGCCTTCCAAAGAGCACAACGTGGGAAGGGGGCAGAGAGCAGCTGTACCATAGGGCCACCTGACAGGCACACCTGAGCCGGGTGACCCAGGACAGGACCCACTGTGAGTGGTTGTGTTGATGGTGGGGACCCTGGTTACGATGTGATGAGAAGGGCACCTCACTCTGGGGTCTTCCTCCCAAAACCCATTGCCCCAGTCTAACCATGAGAACACCAGATAAACCCAGGCAAGGGGCATACTTTAAGATACCTGACTAGCACAACTCAAAGCCGTCAGGGTCATCATCTAAAGCAGGGCAGGTCTGAGGAACTGTCATGGCCAAGAGGAGCCCAAGGAGATGTCACATCCTGGGTGTAGCGTCCTGCATGGAATCCTCCAACAGAATGAGGATATTAGGTAGAAACTAAGAAATCTGAATAAAATACAGATTTTAATTAACAATAATGTATCAGTATTGATTCATTAGTTGTAAAAACACGTCCCGTGTTAACATGAGATGTCAAGAATGGGAGAAAGTGGGTGCAGGGTGTATGGAAATTCTGTGCTGGTCTCATGATTTTTCTGTCGCTCTAAAGTCATGCTAAAATAGAGTTTATTATGAAATCTTTCCTGCCATCTCTTACTTTGTCATCTTAGGAAATCATTTCCTCTGCTGTGCTGGTGTCTCCTCACGTATGAGATGGTGTTACTGTCCCTGGTGCCCACGGCAGAGGCGTGAAGAGAGACGCGAGGCCATGCTGGCCTGTCATTAGCATGGCACCTAGAGGGCTGCACATGTTCCCCTGAAGCCTTCAAGGGTGTTGGAATTACAGCTGCTCTACAGCTCGGATACCTGAGGTGGCTAAAGCCTGCCCACCTCAGGCCACATGGGGACCATATGACACGAGGGGACACCACAGTAGGTGTGATTGTGAAGTGACTGTGCACCTCCCTTCTTGTCGATGTGTGAAGGTGTTGAGAACCTGGATAACAGAGGAGCAAGAAGATGAAGATGGAATTTGAGGATGCACACTCACTCACACTCACACCACACACTCTCACCCACACTCATTCACCCGAGCATACATACTCATTCCCATTCACACCACACATCCACACACTCCCCCAAGCATATGCACTCACTCACTTTCACACCCACGCACGCACACCCGCACTCGCTCAACCACACCACACGCTCACTTTTCAACCTTTGAAAACACTGGAAGAAGAATCGTGGAAACGTTTTACTCTCGGGACTGAGGTATTTCAAGACAAGGAGGCTGAGGCATGGCTTTCTTTCACTGAAGGAATCAAGTCATGAGAAACTGCTCTTTTGGGGCAGGCTAAGAAAGTGCTCGTCTCCACAAGTGCTCTTTAGTCCCAGGGAACCTGGAATCCTCCCCACATGGGTGAGGATTGCTATAAGCGGGAGAGTCTTTGACACTGATGTGCGACGTCTCCAGAAGGCACAGTGCTGGGGGAGGGGCTGTTACCGCCGTGGGGAAGGCCCATGGCGCAGCACCGACGTGGAGTTTGGCTGCGGTGGGATGGACGTTTGTTTGAAGAGCTAATATCAAGGCCATTGGCATTTCCGTTAGATTCTCAGCCTCTTGCCATTGACTTGACTTAATATACTCTGTGGCCGGTTGGAGCTGAAGGCCCATTTGCCGCAGCGCTTTTCTGTGCATTAGTGTCCATTATGAAGTAATGGGTGTCTGTCAGTGTCAACGTGTCCGCAGCCAATTAATTCAGCTCACTACTTCTTCCTGGTGATCGCGAGTCACTGGACCGTCCAATGCCACATGATATTAAGTACCCTTTTGACCACTGCAAGGAGCATTTACAGGAGGACATGAGGGAAAATGACATTTAGTGTCTGTGGCCATGAGCTGACAGGCAATATCACTTGTGAGAGAAAAAGATTTTTTTATAGGAGGATTTTTTATAGGAGGATTTATATTTAGTATATTTTAGGATTTAGACTGACTATTAGATACTAAGTGTTAATATATTGTGGATTTTGTATTAAGTATTATATACCAGGTATTAGGCATAGAATATATTAGGCAAAAGATTTTTATAAAAATAAATAATTATATAGTAAGATTTTAGTTATTTTTTTCAAGTTTTATGACCAGTTAGAAGAAATCACATATGCGAAGTGATTAGTTGCGTTGAGAAGAGCGTACATCAGGCGACAAGATAGAGGCCATCAAGATAAGGAGGCTGTCGCCTCCCCGAGAGTGAGCAGAGTGAAAGGTGTCTGGGTCCTGATGGGTCAGACAGCTCGGCAGAGACCGAGCCCCAGGAGCTGCCCGAGCTGAGGGCCCTCTTCCCACTCGCGTGGTCGGGAGACACACTTCCCGTCAGCGGGATTTGGGGTGGAGTGGCGGCAGTCCTAGCTGCTTGCGCTGTGGAAGATTTGGGCACGAGGCTGTGGGATGAAGGCGGCGGACACGCAGGACATGTATGTGTGCCTGAGTTACAGAGGCAAGGTGCGGCCTCGGGGCTCCTCGGGTCCTGCCGGCCTGCGTCCCCCGCACGCACCAGGGGAGGCTGGGCGCTAAGTGCGGTGGGCGGGGTGGCCCGGTGCCACCACGGCGCTCGAGGCCCAGTGCCTGTGACTGCCTGTGCCTCCGAAACCCACGAGGAGATCTGGGGGAGAGAAGGAACGAGGGACTCCAAAGTAAGGAAAGGAAACGACGACACAGAGATTTAAACTGTTTAAATGTTTTGAAAAAAGTAACGCAATGTCAGATTTTTTCATGGCTAAATTCAGTTTTCATCAAATTGTGTTTCATTTGGAAAGAGTAAGTTAGCTTTTCCTGCATTAAAAATCCCTGAGTGCGCCTAACAGTTGCCAAGATGGCAGAGCCTTTGTAGAGGGAACAGTGTTATTTGTTGCCAAACACGACAACGGTAACCCAGAAGAGTACTTGCAGAGGGCTTTTCTGTGCGAGGCAGGCGTGTTTCTCCCTCCTAATGTGTGTTAATTCGCTTACTGGCCGTAGGAACCTGTGACATAGCGCTGTGGTCATTTCCATTCCGTAGATGAGGCGGGGAGATGTTTGGTGACTTGTAGGTGACGCGGCGCTGGGGACTTCACCCAGCGCTTAACCACTGCTTCATGCCATCTCTCAAGGAACAATTTATACGATTCTTCAAAAACTTTAAAGTAAACCTTAGGTTAATTGTAGGGTGTGCGGACACATGCGTATCTTTTGTCTTTGGGATGGCTTGGCGTGGGGCCTTTGAAAGAGCGCTTGGAGCTGGCCGACACTTCCCATGGCTTTTCTGGCCACCAGGCGTGAGAAGCACAGTGGCTGTGTGGACCCGAGGCTTTGCTGCGCAGCTGTCCTGGCCAGGGGCGATGGGCGCGTTCCGCCGGCGGCTTTGCGCGCTGCCATGGTTCTCAAGCAGCACCCCAAGCCGCTACCTGGGCCTCCTTCTAAGGCGGACTGCGTGCTGTGGGAGGGGCCGACGGACAGGGGGTCGGCCTGATGGGCGCTGCCTTCTGAGCTCTTCATGGAATTGGACTCAGGTCTTTCCGAACATGCAATCTTGGAATAAATTGGGATTGTTCCTATTTACCGTTTTATTAGCAACTCAGGGCAGCCATTTCTTTGGGATTAAAAACAGAAGAAAGAAGGCGTGTAAGTAAATGGAGTAAGCTAATGGTTTGCCCAGAATACTGTGGCCATTTATGGGGACCTGAATGACAGGACAGAATTGCCATAATGTTACATTTAACACATTTTATTTTAGCAATACGATCACCTGATCGTATCTCCAAATGCAGAAGCACTGCGGAAGTAATCATTATAGTTACAGATTCGTTTACTCTAAGGTGGTTCAGACTGACTTTAGAGATCATACTACCGGATTTTCAGCTTAAAAATGACTTTATCCTGTCATGTATATAACAGAAGTGACATGAACAAAACCGGAATTTCTAATGCACATGGTGAGAAACAGAAGTAAAGTCCCGTGCTTTATGCCCAAGAGCGTGAATCGCATGGGTGCCTTTTCCTATTAAATGTGTTTGCCTGTATATATGTGTGTATACACACACACACTCTTATGTATATACACACACGCATATATACACATATATGTATATGCACATGTATACATGTATACACACATGCATATGCACACGTATGTACACATGCACACAGGTATATATGCATGTGTGTACACACGTGTACACACATGCATGTGCACACACATATGTATATACACACAAACATGTGCACACATGCACACGCACATGTATATACACATGCACACAAATGTATACACGCATGTATACATGCATATATGTATACACGTGTACACACACGTATGTGCACACACATGTACACACAAATATGTGCACACATGCATATATGCACACACGCACACACATGTATGTGCACACGTATGTATGTGCACACGTATATACACATGTGTGTGCACACATGTACATGCACACATATATACACATGTATACACATGTACACATGCATGCATGTATATACACACGTATGTGCACACACGCACATATGTTAGATATTTATTTGAGAGACAGAGACAGCGAGCATGAGCTGGGGGAGCAGCAGGCAGAGGGAGAAACAGACTCCCCGTGGATCAGGGAGCCGGATGTGGGGCTCGATCCCGGACCCCGGGATCACGACCTGAGCCAAAGGCAGACGCTTCACTGACGGAGCCACCGAGGCACCCATTTACCAATATTTGCTTTCTCCCTCCTGTCTTGAGGACTGAGGATCTCCTTCGATGTCACTGTGCCTTCTCCCTCTTGACATTTCCACCAGAATTAAGAGGAGGCAGGGGGAAAGTGTCGTGGTGCACCCTCTGAGAAGGAGGGGGCCCCCTGTGCAGTCCTCCCCATGAGCATCACGCTGGTTGCAGGCCCGGGCCTGGGCTTACCCGGTGGTGAGCACCGTGTTCACGGGGGAGGGAGAGCAAGGATCTCAGCCCATAACGGCTGCTCGCTGTCCTTTACTCAATCGCCATGACTCATACTTGGCAACACTAGTTACAAACAGCACCCGAGGCACTTGTCACTGTGTCCGGTCCTGCAAGCTGAGAAAGCTCGTCAGTGTGGGGTGCGGGGCGCGGGGGAGGGTCTGCGGCCCCGTGTGCCCCCCGCTACCTGGTCCCTGGTTTGGTAGAGCCGTTGGTGAGTGTGGCCGCTCCTGGCGTTCAGGGCGGCTTCTGAACATAGCACACATTCCAGAGACTGAAACTACTTTAAAAACCAAGCCAAGGTCCATTTACCCCTGCTCCACCTTACAACTTCCCCCTCTCTGCGGAGGCGAGAGGCCCTTGCAGAGAGGCCAGCCGGCTCCTCTGGCTTTCACAGACCACGTGTCACCCGAGGCCGCCACACGCGCCTTGGGGCCTTCCTGCCACCTGCCTGCACGCACACGGGCTGTCACACCCCTGAAGGTGGCGGTCGGCATGGGGCCCGGGGTTATCGGAAGTTAATAAGTGTTGGGGTGCCCTGCTGTATGTATTCTTGTGAAGCTTGGGACGGGGTGAGCTAAGGGGAAAAGGAACACTTTGTTTCGGACTTCACCCCACAAAATCCTCTGGTTAGACAGTCTTCTAGGCCCTCGGTCAGATCCCCTTGGTCCCTCCGGACCATCCCTTTCCAGAACTGGGGCTGACAGATGAGGGCAAAAGCAGGGCTCAGGGAGACTGTGGGTCTCTGGCACAAGGTCAGTCCCGGCTCGAACTGCTGTCCCCAGGCCACACTCGGGGGAGGGGGCACAGCCACATGTAAGTTGCTCGTGACCTTTTCCCATCAGTCTGTGATGTCTTCTTTATGGCCATTATCTTCAGAGCAGTTTTTATGCCAAGTGCAGACAGAGCCCCTAAATGCACGAGTTTGGGCCCAGATGTAATCTCACAGAATGGACACAGAGACACAGTTCGTGGTCTCATTTGAATGAAATGCTCCTTTACAACTGTTTAAACAACTGACCAAGTGATGCTTTGTTTTCTAATCCAGATGTGCGCTTCTGGGCTGGTTCGGTGCTTTCCGTTTCTGCCTGTGTTCTTACCGATCTGTCGAGCGGGGGCGTGTTCCACGGCAAGGAGTGTCGGCTGGCTGGGGGTGGGAAGGCTGCACGTTCTCACCTGCTGATCTCCGAGCTCAGGGGGCAGGTGGTGAGAATGAGGGTGACGAATGCCCTGGGTCGCGAGCAGTGACTGGGAAGCACAGGTAGCTTTCACCGCCCTCCGTTTACAGGACCACCCTGCTCGCCAGGGTTTGAGGCTGTGTTTTTGGTGAGCGGCTTATGACTTCCGTGTGTGGAGAGGCGTCCTTGATTCCATAAGTCAAATTTAATGACCTGTTTTAACCAGCCCCCAAGGGTCTCCATAGGGTGACAAATCATATCAAAGAAATAAAGAAATCAGCTGGAGAAAACTCCCAACGTGTAAGTTAAAAAAAACCAAATTCAACCCTATCGTATTTTACTTTTGGGTGGGATGGAGTTTGTTTGCTTTATTGCTGGTTTATCTTAGGTTTAGAGATGGAGACATCAAGGTCTTATTCCCCGTCTGATGTTCGTGTCAGAGACAAAGTGGTTGTATTGCTAATACTCAGTGGCTGTCATCTTTGAGTCTCTAGCACAGATGGGAGCTTCGAATCTGGAGAGACTTCGCGAGTAGTCACCGTGAACCCGTTTCTTAGAGGAAGGAGCTGAGTTGCTTGGAGCTGAAGCAGGACTGGGGCCAGACCCCATCACCCAGGACAGGAAGAGGTGCTTTTGGGACCTTGGGCTCCGTCCCAGCTATGCACCCCCTGCATGGGGACCCCGCCCCACGGCCTCTTCCAGAGCCCAGGTTCTCCGGGGCGGAGCTGGGAGTGTGCTGGGAGTGTGTGCTGGAGGCCTCCCCGCTGGTCCCGTGCACAGATGCATGGATACACGGATGCACGTAGGCAGACACAATTTGCATGACAATATCCCCAGAGCAAGAGGAGGCCTGCAGTAAAATAACACAGGAGAACGCACGTATTGCAGTTGACACGGTGAAGTGGTGCAGCCGTGCGTTTCTGTTGCTAATATTGTTTTATTATCGTCAGATGCTTGATCATAACTGAATTCCAAAGAACACGCTTGTGCTACGTGGAAAACGTTTAGGCGCGCTGGGGTACGGACTGTGGTGGGAAGTCGGCGGCGGCGGCCGCGGAACACGGGCTCGAGCGTTTCTTATGAANTGGAAAACGTTTAGGCGCGCTGGGGTACGGACTGTGGTGGGAAGTCGGCGGCGGCGGCCGCGGAACACGGGCCCGAGGAGCAGGTGCGTTCGAGCGTTTCTTATGAGGTATTACTAAAGGAAGAAAGAACTTTTCGAATTTGTAAAAGAAATGGAGTTCAGGCGCAATAGCGCCGTCCTGCCGTCTCGGTCGTACTTAGTGTCACTAGGTTATGAGGAACTGGGTGGCGCCTCCGCGCGCGGCGCCCGTCGGGCATTTCCGTACACGCTCAGAAGTGAGGTGGAAGGTTCGTTTACATTACTGTCTCTGGGTGTCCAACAGTGACCGATATAAATATTTTATTAGGCAAACCCGCAGGTCTCTGAAGATTATATGTCTTATCAAGTTGACCCTTATAATTACGTTGTCTTCTGCAGCCATGGGATCTCTCTTAATTTTGCGGTTCTCCGGTAAATATTGAACCATAAGAAAGGCACACAGCTGTAGGCAGAGAGTACTGAGGAAGGACGCATCTTCCTCCCACCGCTCTGGAGAAGCCAGCACGTGGAGGAAGGGCCTAATGACGTAAGAAAATAGTCTTCATCCTGTTTGATCCTCACTTTGTCACTTATCGCTCTGCTGGCTGTGGACCCAGCTCCCTCTTTACTCGACGCAACTTTTGTATAAAGTCACAGTCCCTGAGGAGGGGTGAGGATGCTGAGGCAGGAGAGGCTGGGAGGTGTGTGGGCCCTTTCCCCCTGGCCTGGGGCATCCACTTCTCTTCCTCCTCGTTTTCTTCTTCAACTCCACGGGCCCATGGGCATGGCCATCAATGTGCCCTGTGCCTGACGCTTTGGTGCCGACGCTTGGCTCTCCTGCATGGGGTAGCACTGCCGATCGATCGGGAGAGAGCCCCTTAGCCCCCAAGTGTGCACGGGGAGGGGCGGTCAAAGGTTGGCCGCATCCTTGATGTGCTAGTTTCCCTCTGTGGGCTGGTCTCTCATCTCCCCTGTGTCCCAGAGCTCGGCCTGGCTCCCTTTGAAGCTGATGGAGGCTGCTCTCTGGATGGACCCAGCAGGGCCCCCTTTCATCACTGCAGTCACGGCTGTGTTGCTTGCTCTTCCCCTCCCTGCCCTTCTTTTCCAGCTTGCTTCTGCCCCATATCACCGTCTTGCTTACACCCAAACAGACATGGCCCCAAACAGGTCTTTGCAGAAATGGTTTTGAGGACATAACATGGCAGGTGGCGAGCCTGTGGGCTGGGTTCTGAGCAGTGTGAGACGTGAACACAGGACGTTTCTGTGGAACTGTGTAGCAGGGGGAGGGAGACTCCTGCCTGACTCGATAGTGGCTGCTTTCTGCCAGCTCCTGGTTGAGCATCTGTCTTGTGAATGGTGTTGATGGGACCTCTCATCCCAGGTCCTGGGTGGGCGACTGTGTTCGGTCCTGGGATGAGTCGCTCACTGCTTTCCTGGCCAAGGACTCACCCAAGGGAGGTACCGTCAAGGACCGCAGAGGTTCAAGGATGAGGCCGCTAGGAGAGGGGGAAACTCCTGAGCGAGCGCAGGACTCGCTCTGATCCACTTTGCCCTGGCCCCACAGAGCTGATGCCGATCCCTTTGGAAAGGAGGCAGCAGGTAACTCTGAACACCGTGGGGACACAGGAAGCACTGGGTATGCTCTAGAAAGACTGCTGGTCCTCTCCCACGTGGGGGTCACCCGCAGGACGTGACAAGGCCTGTGGGTTGAGCGTGGGCCCAACCAGTGCACATCCCGATGGGGAAGCGGGAGAAGAGGCTGGCAGGCTGGCGCTCCTCTGGGCAGTGCCCCTGTGTGCGCCCAGCCTCACACCAGTGCCAGGCTCGGGCCCATGCATGGTGTGAGGTTGGCAGCAGTGGGTGAAGTATCTGCCGTGGAAAGAGCTGAAGGAGACCGAGGCGGCAGCTGTGTGGGAGGAAGGGGCCGCGGGACCTGGGAAGCCCCAGGGGCCCCTCTCACTCTCCCTTTGTCTTGTTAGCCTTTGTTTTGCTGGTACCAGTGTTTAGAACTTCAGTCTGTCCCAAAGTCACTGAAGCAAAGACCACAACAAATCACCCTGGTTTTCTTTACTTTACACCCCCTCCGCCCCCGCCCAAGCAAAACCAGAAAACACAAACAGCGGTAGCGCCACGTATAGGAAAACATTTCATTTTGTACATGGGATTCTGCGTGATGATTTTGTGCAGTGTGAGTTCAAAACCTACCAGTGAGGGTTAGCTCTCTGAAAACTGGCTGTGACTGTCCGTCAGAGCCATATCCGGGTGGGAGGGGATGCGGCGTGGGGCTCTTGTGAGCCAGGGACCCCGTGGGCGGGATGCAGTTCGAGGCCCAGCCCCGCATGGCCTTTGGGACGTTGCAGACTCTGATTCCAGTCACCTGGGTTTGAATCCTGCTCTGCTGTGCTCCGAGGGCTGGGCCAGTTATTTAACCCCTGGATGGTTTGGTTGCTGCCAGGTGGGGACAGCGATAGAATCCGCCTCCTGCTAACTGTGAGATGTAAATGAGGTGGTCCCCGTGGAGGACTTGACGGAGCTTCGGCACGCCGTGGTCGGGAATGGCCGAGGTCCTGCCTCTCTTAACAGAGAAGAGAAACCAGTCACTGGGAAAGTAGAGCTTTTCCGTCCAGGTGGTTGCTTGCCCAGAACCCAGGGCAGATTTCGACTTGGCACCTTCATCAGTGCGAGGCCCTGCCGAGGACGGCGGCTCCCCAAGCCCTCCCCTTTCCTTGTTCTGACATCTGCCTGTCCTGCTTCCTGTTCCCGAGGGAGCAGCCTTTGGGAAAGTAGTGACGCAAAATGAAATGGATTCCTTTCTCCTATAATTTACATGTGGAAGACAAATTCAGAATTAATCACTTACTCACCAGTGGCACGTTGTCGATGTCACCTCAGGAAAGCTGTCTTATTTGACTGTTCTTTGGTTCTCTCCCAGTTGTACGTTTCTAGAGTGTAGAGTGTGCCCAAACATGCCACCCTCCTCCTACTCCTTCTCCTCTTCTTCTCTGTAGTTAAGTAGCTTTTCTTTAAAAATCTAACAAGCAAAAACTCTTATTCCAAAATATTTATAGATTTACAGGAAGTTGCAAAGTAGTGTACGGAGAGGTTGCATGCCCAAAGCCAGCCTCCCTCCGCACTAACGTTGCATCGTAGAGTGTGGCATCAAAACCTGGACGGGGCCTATTCCAATTCCCACAGTTCCACGTGATTCTGCGTGGACTGGCTTCTGTGGGTGCTAGAGCATTCTCTGCAGTCGTATGAACGACCCCACATCCCTGGCCCAGCACCACACGCTCCCTTTATCCTACTAAATGTGCTCCCTGAGGTCAGACTTTACCACTCAGCATAATTTTTCTGAAGTCAAGGCAATCCTTGTTCTTTTTTATTGCTGTGCAGTAACCTGTGTGTAGCTAGACCACAGTCTGTTTAGCTGTGCATCCGCTAAAGGACCCACATTGTCTCCAGTTGACTGCTACATATGAAGCTGCCACGGACATTCGTGGACAGGCTTTTGTGTCGACATAGTTTCTTTGGAACAAATGACCAGGAGAGCAATTGTTAGGTTATGTGGTAAGCTCGTTTACAGTTTTAATAGAAACTGGCCACGACATTCCAGAGTGGGCTTCCAGTTGTATCTTCTCACTAACAATGTGTGAGCGATCCAGTTTTGCTGGATGTTGTCATTCCCGCCATTCTAATAGGTATACAGCATTAGCTCATTGTGGTTTTAATTTGCATTTTTCTAATAGCTAATGATTTTAAACATCTTTTATTTGCCATCAGTATGTCCTTTTGGTGAAATATCTATTCAAGTCTTTTGTCCATTTTCTAATTAAATTTTATTTTTTTACTGTTGAGTTTTTAGAGTTCTTTATATCTTCTAGATACAAGTCCTTTGCCTGATACGTGATTTGCAGATATTTTCTCTCAGGCCAGTTTCTTTTCATCCTATTCACATTCTTAATCTTGATGAATTCTAATTTATTGTTTTCTCCTTGCTTTTCGTGTCAGGTCTAAGAATGCTTTGAGTATTTCTAGATCCTGCAGATTTTCTCCTTTTTTTCCCTTTTCTAAAAGTTTTATAGTTTTGCATTTTATATTAAGCCTGTGATTATTTTGGGTTAATTTGTGTATAAGGTTTGAAGGTAGGTCAAGGTTCTTTTTTGTTTGTTTGTTTATGACCATCCCGTTGTTCCAGCACCATTTGTTGAAAAGGCTGTCCTTCCTCCATTCAGTTGTATTCACACTTTTGTGAAACATCAGTTGGGCAGATTTGCATGTGTCTATTTCTGTGTTCTCTTCTGTTCCACTGACTGCCGTTCTTCTGCCAATACCACGCTATCTGGATTACTGTAGATACATAATGTCTTAAAATCTGGCAGACCGGTTCCTCCCGCTTTATTCTTCTTTTCAAAATTGTTTGGGTATTCCACAACATTTCCCTTTTCATATACATTTTAGAATAAGCCTATATATGTTTATTAAAAAAAAAACTTTTCTGAGGTTAGGTAGCAACTGCATTAAACTTACAGATTTATTTGGGGAGAACCGACATCTTTATTACTATGTTGAGTCTTCCAACATACAAACTTGGTATGCCTCTCCAATTACTTAGGTCTTCCTTGATTCATTTCATTGTTCTTTTGTAACTTTCAACATACAGATCCTGTACATATTTGTTTCTTTGGAGCAATTGCAAATGATATTACATTTCTGATTTTGGTTTCCCCTTGTTTATTGTTAGTTTATAGACATACAATTGATTTTTGTATGTTTACCTTATGTCTTGTGACCTTCCTGAACTTACTCATTAATTCTGGAATTTTTGCAGATTCCTTAGGGTTTCTATGTGGACAATCATGTCACCTATGAATATAAGCCATTTTCTTTCTTCCTTTTCAATCTGTTCCTTTTATTTTTTTCTTGCCTTATTGCACAGGCTAGAGCTTCTAGCACTAGGCTGAATAAGTGGTGAGAGCAGACATACTTGCCTTTTCCCAACCTTAAGAAGGAAACGTTCAGGTTTTCACCATTAAGTGTGATGTTAGCTGTAGGTTTTTATAGCTGCTGTTTATCAGGTTTGGGAAGTTTCCCTATATTCCTACTTTGCTCGGAATTTTTATTATAAATGGGTATTGGATTTTGTTAAGTGCTTTTTCTGCATCAATTAATATAAGCTTATGATTTTTTTCTTTAGACTTTTGATGTAGTGGATTACATTGATTTATTTTTGAATATTGAGTCAGTTTTGCATATTTGGAATAAATACCACATGGTCATGTTGTATTATTCTTTTTGTACATTGCTGGATTCAGTTTGTTACTTTTATTTTAATTTTTTTTTTTAGTATTTTATGTTTGAGTTCATAAGCAGTATTGGTCTGTAGTTTCCTGTTGTCTTTGGCTGGTTTGGGTATCAGAACAATACTGGCTTCATAAAATGAGTTGAGAAGTACTCTCTCCTCTGCTATCTTCTGGGGGAGATTATGTAAAGTTGGTGTTAATTCTTTAAGTGTTTATAACATTCTCCAGTGAAACCATCTGTGCATGAAGATTTCCTTTTCTAGAGCTTTTAAATTACAAATTCAATTATTTTGTAGGTTTGTAAGACTACGTATTGTTTTACTTTTGAAAAGCAGGAGGCAGGTACTATGAAAGCCTCTTGTGTAAGAAGCATAGGGCTTGTCGGGGGGAAAAGGAATAAGGCATGAAGATAATTTGGGTCAGTACCTTTATGATCCTGACATTTCTCACTTATTAAATGGTCCATTTTGGATACAGCATGTGATGCAAAAGTTCATCTTTATCTTTATACATTAGATTCTGAAGACATTTATGGCATGATTTTGATAAATGTTACCAATTTCTATTTCCCTTTCTGTTTTCAGACTTTGGACCTTTACAATACAGGAATACTTCTAGTCATAACCTAGTTCTCTCTCCCTGTCTCTCTATTATATCTAGAAGTGTGCTTCCAGACTCAATTTCTTTTCATGAGTTTGTTACAAAAGAAGCAGGCATCTGCCCAGACAACTAATGGAAGCTGAAACTCTATTCCCCATATGGTCCCGGCTTCTATGAAGTCAAAAAAGATTTCATGTTCTACTATCAAGTAAATTCTGGGATCCTCTATGATTCTCATCAGTGTCAGTTAAGACAGTGCTAGCTTGGAAGTGTCAGTGCATTGAGGGTGAAATTTCTCCTTTACATGGGTGGTTAGAAGATATCTATGGAAAATATAAGAATCCAGATACTCTCTGTATCTCTGCGACTGCAGTGTGGACTTTGACAAGTTTGTTTCCTTCTGGGACTTAGAATACTTGCTACCAGGTAATATTTATAAAGGGCTTTCAAATGCATTATTTCAGAAATACATTTTTTTATGCTAAACTGGGAAGGAGATGTAAATTATGCCATCAGGGCCCCAATAATATGTCTTTATGAAATAGATCTTGCAATGTTCCAAATGTATTATTATTATTTTTTTAATGAAAAACACATACCCAAAGGAACACTTGTCTGATTGCCCATGGTGGTGAAATGGAGGACTCATCTCTGCCTGGGGTGTGTGGTGCACACACAGAAGGCTGTAAGCTGAGGAGCCACTGTTGGCTTGGAGTTTTTGTCTGTAGGAAGAGGAAAGTAACCTACTTGTTAAGTCACCCACCCAGCTGGTGCTGTTGGTCTCACCATTTAGAATGATCCCACAAGAAAAACCTCCTATTATTTAGAAGCTCATTATTGTCAGCAAATAAATGCTCTCATCTCGGTGTTTATAATGTTAAGGGAGAAGGATGTTGCATTCATTGCTTCCATCCCAAAGCAGGCTGTGTTTCCCTGAAAGCAGCTCTGTATAAATAGCAAATTCAGATTCTATCGATGATGTATCTTTGGACTGCTATTTATTTTACCTTCAAAATGTGTGAAATGCTGCTGATCTTTTTATTTCTTGGAGGATGAACAATTGCAGCATTAAGAGACATTTAAATAATGCTTAATTTTTAAAGCAAGAGAATAAGACAAATGGATATGTTCAGCCTAGACTTGAGATCGGGTTTCTGTTTTTTAAGCTTAATGTGTGATATTAGCCTATTAAATAGCATTCTTTTATTTGATATATTCTCTATCCCCATTAGACATCATTTCCATTGATGTTTTGTATTGTTTGCACGTTAGCGCCTCTCATATTAGAATACGGGGGATGGAGGGGAAAATAATTAGATTTGTGGCTTTGTACTTTTAGTTTCCGATTTAAAGACCTATTAAAAATTAACTCACAATATGGTACGTACAAGGCTATTATCTGTTTAAATTAGCTTATCGGAATAAAGTATCTCCTTTTAGTGGTTTTTCTGGAGAGGAGGAAAGCAGGTGACCAGCCTTCCCCTCAGTGGAAACACAACTTGGGATTTACCATAGCAGCAAAACCCATTCAACACAGTGCTCATTAGCCAGTTCATCGTGATAGCTTCTGTATAACTTTTTTGCTACTCAGGCTTCTCTTAGGGGGGCTGGAAGGTGACGACCGCCTGAGCCTTCAGGCAAGCCGAGGGATTTTCCAGCCCCTCAGCTGCGAGGAGCCTGCAGGCTGAAGCTCAGGTCAGCCACCGGGCAAGCTGCCCCGTGGGCTGAGACGGCTCATTGGTCCTAGGCTGGTGGAAAGGGGTCTGGATGCATGCTGTGTCTACTGGCTGATTCCAGACCATCTTTTCAGGGGATTAAAGCTGAAGTTAATAGTTGAGGATGACAGATTTGCAGGTATATTGATGTGGGATTCAGACTTGGTTCTTCTATTTCGGATGCTCTACTTTGGGAAGTTTATTTTTGCTTCGTGGGGAAATGATTGGATTCCGAGTAAAATATATTAACAGCAAATTTCAAAAATAACCTAAAGCTTTAACAGCTCTTACAAAGTTAAAACTAATTTAAAAATTAAAAAAAAAATCAGTGTCTTCGTGGAGAGACATCATTTTAAGTATCCATGTTGCTGAGTTAGAAAGTTCATCTGATGAGCTAGTTAAGCTCCGGGAGGCATTATTCAGTGCATGACAGGAGGAGTATGTTGCTTGCAGAAATGGCTTGCACTTCCCCCAAAGACGTTAATATCTTCAGAAGCTATATGTCCAACACGAGACATGGCATAAAAGAAATCATGCAGGAGACGACCCAACTCTATCATTTTCGGGCTGCGTGACACAGGGCAATAGAAGCTGTGATCTCACCTTTTAAAGCTGAAGGCTCCGTATCTGTGAATGGGGTCATTCCACCTTCCCCTTGGGTTGTGAGGATTAAATGAAATGACACAGATAAATAAACATCAGTCACGTGGCTCAAACCCGGACCCAGCGTGGGGCTTTAGGGACTCCTCCCTTTCTGCGCCTGTGATTATGGGGGAAAAGGAAAAGCATTCGGTAATTTATTGAATGTTCTCTCCATTAACATATGTCTGACTTGGGGTTTTGAAATCCTGTGCACATATCCTCTAAGGCACCTTTCAACTTCTAGAATCCCCAAGAGTTTACAAACCTAGTAAATAAAGATAACCCACCATTGATTCATGGGGGCCACTAATCCACTCCTAGAGCATGGCCACCTCTGGAAATGTTTATCAACTACATAACACCTCGGCTACATTCAGTGGGGTCCTTTTATAGTATTTCCTACAGGATGGAGATAAGAAAGCCATGAGCGACGGCGCTGTTACACCTGTGTGTTTATCCAGGTCTTTAAAAGATAAATACTGTAATCAGGGAGTCAAATATTAGGCAATTATAAGACTTCAGAGACTTGATGATGAATTCGGTCCCTTTCTCGCTAGTTGGGTGATGGGTTTAAATCAGAAACAATAATTGTGCCCCAAAAGGGAGTTATGCTCCCTCCTGGACAGTGAAACCCCTGGCTGAGAATCCTCTGCCTTCTGTTTATTTGTGTATTTTTCAAAATAAGCTATGCATCTTGTCAAGTAAACCTGGGTGTTAATCAGAGGATTGGTGCGGCTCAAAAGCTCCGTCCTTGCCCTTGGCTAATTGCATTAACATTCCTCCGTGAGCACAGAGTGGATAGCCCAGCCACGTGGAACATTCAGTTAGTTCTGTGTTTCTCTAATAACCCAATACCTGTTTGCCTGAGGTTATGAACCACGTTCAACTCTGAGAGGTGTCCACGGCTTGGAGTACACACAGTTCTGTCCTAGGGCCATCAGGACCTCCGAAAATAAGTGGGTGCCTGCAAACCCGATTTGCTGAAGGGTGTGTGACCAAGCCTTCACTTCATCTTCATTGCACTGCCTGATTTTGGAGAGCCTTGAAGTCCCAATATCCGAACTAGAATTGATGACTCGTTATCTCTATGCCTGCAGATTCCAGAAGAGAGACCTATGCAGGCGCACCTGAGCATAGCCGCCAGGAGCCAGTCTGTTTCAGGTTTGTGGCTCTCTGCCCCCCACCCCGCGATTTCCCAAGGCTGGTGGCTTTTAGAGGGAAGAATGGTAAAAAGGGGAGCAGGTCCTCAGAAGAAGGAGGTCCTGAGGGCCCAACATCCAGACGCTGCCAGGCATGCAGCGCATCCTCTATAGAATGAGGGAGCCGGACAATTGAAGAGGTGCGGGGGGAGGGAGGTAATGGGAAGGAGGAAGAAAAGGAAAGGAGGACAGAGTTCCCGGAGACCAGGGCACGAAGAACAGAAGGGTGTGAGATAAAGTGCGAGAGGGAGAAGGAGCAGGGAGAAAAGACGGGACGTGAGAGAGCATCAGAATCAGAAGAGCACGGGATGCTACTGGACAGCTTGGTGGTTTCTCGGCTTCCCTTTATCGAGGTTTCATCAGGTATCGGCTAGTGCGCTGAGTAACGAAGAAGACTGTGAGGTAGGTATTGCTGTCCAGGCTTCACAGGTGAGACGGCCCTGTCTCAAAAGTGCAGCTCTGGGCACCACACGGCCGCTGGGTGGTGGAGATGGAGTCACAACCAACGTCACTCTGGTTTTGTCTCTGACAGGGTTGGCAAACTTTTTCTGTAAGGGCTAGATAGCAAATATTGTAAGCTTTGCCAGTCGTACAATTTCTATCACAGCTACCCATCTCTACCCATGTGGCTTGAAAGCAGCCACAGACAATATGCCGATGAATGGCCACGGAGGTGTAAAATAAAACTTTATTTACAACACAGACAGGGGGCCGGAGTTGGCTTGAGGGCCCTAGTGTGCTTATGCCTGGTTTATGTGAAAGTAGGCAGCTCCACTGGGAGAAAAAAGTCAAATACGTGCCTGAAGGGAGTAGACCAAAGTGGGTGTAGGAGACGCCAAGATGCGTGTTTAACAGGGTCAGAGAAAGCCACAGCTGAGAAGGCCGGGGGGGAGCAGGTTAGCTATATAATCCCTCTGTTTCTGAATCATTTTCACATACTTTAAAAATACAAATGAAGTCACTCAGTGTCCCTGGTGTGAGCAGTTTTTTTTCCTAAGCAGCAGCCTTGCCCCTGCCTTCTTTCTGTGCTTTCCCCAGAGCCTCTGCTCAGTGACTCCCCTTCCTGGGAGGATGCTCTGGAGGCTTCGAGGAGGCGGCTCAGCCCCACCTGAGAGGCTCGCTGAGGAGTGGAGTTAGTTCACTTTACTTTTCAGCTCAGTACTTTTGTTGGCTCTCATCTCTTTTGGGGGAGTCAAGAGAATTGTCCAATGTCTTTTATGTTTCCTACAAAAATATCAAACGCAAGCATGGACAGTTTTGCAGCCAGTGAAAGTCACCTTAAGGAAATTGACTTAATAATTTTTATGTGTATTTTCTGTTTGTTGGAAGAGCTGTGCCACAAGCAGGCCATTTTATTATTCAATTTCGTTGACAGATGCCTTGAAAACAAAACACGGAGGTGGCATTGTGGCACAATCTTGAACTTTCAGTGCAAAGCGTTGACCTGCATCAGCAGTTCAAAGAAAACACAGAGAACGCTGTCCCTTGTCCAACAAGGAAGCAATCCAAGGACACAGCTGTGAATGCTGCCTGAGAGCGGGACTTGCTGGCCTTACTTTGTGTCCCGCTAAGGGTGCTCCAAACACATTACTTTCATTCGCTTTGTCTGTTTCTCGTTTGCATCATCAACAGCTTGTCTGACCTCTGTCCATTAGCAATACCGAGAAAAAATTTCTTGTCCTCAATTAAAGTGTCGTTTTGAGCCTCCTGCTTCCTAATTGTCTCGCCTCTGCCCAGCAGAAGCACCAGCAAACATGCTTCTTGTTCACCCTGAAAGTATTTCTCTTGAGTTGTAGGGTACAGTGTTGGCAGAGACCTGTGCCGCCGTCTGACTCATTTCTAGTCCGTGTTACACCCACGAGAGAGCATTAGGGAAGTCCAAGGGCATGCTCAGAAGTGGGTATGTGTGGACCCCAAATGCCTGGAGGATCTCTGGATCTTGGGATACAAATAGAAAAGCAGGATGCTGTCATTACCAGAAACAAGCTCTTCCCAAAGGATTAACAACGTGTTTATCCTCATCTCTGCTTTCATCATTGGCCCAAGTTGCATGAGATGGATGGTAGTCTCTTTGCGTGCTGGAAAAAATCATTTTAAAATGCTCAACCAGGAAGTCAGACACCCTGGGAGACCTGCGCTCCAATTTTCATCAACTATGAAGACACTTTAGGTTAGGTGAGTCTTTGAGAGGAGAAAACCCTGCTGTTTTTTTTCCCCTAAGCATAGGGCACCGGTTCAAGGTCATGAGACCTAGCATGCTTGGACACAACATCAAAGCTGTAGGTCAGTGTAGGAGCAAAGTCCGGCCGCCCACAGCCTGGGGGCCACACCCATTTTTGTGTGGCTGGTGATCTAAGAATGGGTTTTGTATTTTTAAATGGATGGAAAGCAAATTAAAAGAAGAATGGTATCTCGTGGTACATGACAATTATATGAAATTCAAATGTCAATGGCTGTAAATAAAGTTTGGCTGGAACACAGCCACACGTATTCATTTGCACTTAACTGCTTTGGGGCTACAAAGGCAGGGTAACTGTAACAGAGACTGGCCTGCGGAGCCCAAAATATTTACTATGTGTCCTTTTGGAGGAAAGGTTTGTGACGCCTGTGCTGAGGGTCATACCTGGCACTTCGCTTGCTTTCTGTCATGTACATTATCTGCCCTGAATATTTACTAAGTTCTGTTTAGGTACATGGCATTGTGGTTCTGGAATATTTCCAATCTACTCTCAACCCACAGTGTGGGGAACTTCAAAATGCAACAAAGACATAAACACTGACAGATAAATAAAAATCCACAGTAGTCGACTGTTTGACATTAAAGACCCAGGCACAGCAGGCAAAGCAAACCAGTCCCAATTTCAAATCATTCCCCCTAAATAGAATGCATTTCATCAAAGATTTAGGAACCCTGCTTACTGCAGGCACAGCGGCCGCAGGGCCCAGGCAGCAGGCCCTGAAGGACTGAATGCATTCCGCCCCCCTCCTCAGGCACCTCTTTGTTCCATCTCCGGGGAATCTGAGCTTTCAGGGAGTGCCTTCCTTTGTGCAGCAGGTTTTCAGTTCCTGGTAGGAAGGCAGCAGTGGGGGAGTGTAGGCAGGGCTGGTGCTGATCTGCAATTGAAGGCACATTTGTTTTTCTGCTGTTCAGTTCAGAGTTTCTGGAATCTGTCAGTTACATGGATTATGTAATAAGAGCCAATCAGCTCAGTGAAAACAAGCTTCCGAAAGGCAGAAAGTTTTTTTTTTTAATGGAGCTAGTCTATGCCAGGTTATAAACCTGAGGTTGACCCGCATCTCCCTTTTCCCTCTGAGTCACGGCTTCATAGTTGGCTAGCTTTCCAGTAATTGAATCTGAAGGTTGAGTCCTTGTTCCTTAAGAATTGCCAATGGAGTGTTGTAATCCTCTTCTGGTCTCCTCAGTGCATCCGGACTTTGATTTATTGACATGTAATTAGATCAGACTGTCACTGCGTCACCGTCAGGGTAAACAACCCTGAGTACGCAGCTGATCCATACAAGGTCTCCGCTGGGATGCCAGCCGGCCTGTCAGGGGGCCTTTGAGGGCAGCATCTCCTTCCCCGTGGCGGATTCCAGCAATGGCAGGCTCTGTGCTGGTGGCAGAAACCTGGCATCTCGAGATTTTCTTATGGACGTTTGACTGTCCTTTCCGCAACATCAAAGGGCACCAGTGATGGTGAAATGCCGAGGATGGGGACGCGCAAGCCCCGCCCGCCCACGTCTCCTGCCTCCAGGGAGAAGCAAGCCCAAGGGCCCGCGTGTGTGAGGCACCTGGAATAACCGCTGGTTATGACAGTTGCAAGGCTTCCAACCCCAGGGCTGATGGGAGTTACCGCGGGGAAAGAGGCTTAGTTTCTTACTCCGAGGTAAGCAGTTATAGACAGGGTTACTGGTGGCACTGTCACTGACCAGAGGAAATGTGCTAGAGAGACAGAGCTTTGAAATGGGCAGACTTGTGACGGGTGGTGCACCGTGTTTCCCTACAGGGAGACCCCTCACTGTGGCTACCGGTGGTTGAGCGTCAGCGGGCATTTGCTTCCACGCTACGTTCACCCCCAAGAGGTCTCTGAACAAAGTCTAACTGTCCCTCTGTGCCCCTGAGGAAGGGAGCATCACACAGGCTGGAATTCAGGTGTAGGTTATGTCCGCTGACCGGGCCTCCTGTGCCCTTGGCCATTTCCTTAGGGCAGTGGAGGGCTTCCCCACGTTTCCGTAGTTTCTGTGGTTAATCATCCACACGAACAGGTCTAGCTACGGTGGGCAGCTCAGGAGAGGGTGGGCAGGGAATGAGTGCGAACATCTGGGGGTCCAGCAGGGGGTTGCCCTCCACGTGGATTCCTTCACTGCCGGAGTAGAGGGTCGGGCAACTCCCGGAGGAGGCGGTGGAGCCAGGGGAGAGGCTCTCTGCTGCTGGGCGGGGTCCCCCTGAACGGGCCCTGGTCCCCGCGTGCGTGGAGGGGGTCCCCAGGAAGGGGTTGTAGTGTGGCGGCCTCTGCAGGTAGCGGACGGTACGGCTAATCTGCGGTGAAGGTGTGTATTTTTTTGGTGGTTGAAGGAAAGTCGGGACAAGAGTATGTGCTCGCAGTTAAAAAAATTAAAGATGCGACCAGCGCAGACTACACGGGGAAGAGTGGGTCTGTTTCCTAAAGGCCCGTCCCACTGGCGGCTCGGCATGTCTTCCCCGCGGGGTCATGTGCGCGTGGTGGGCGCCGTTCACTCGAACGGTCAGCCCCACGTGTGCGCAGGGAAAGATGCAGTACAGACCAGCAGGGAGCTACGTGAGTGTCGTGCGCCCCCAGCAGAGGTCAAGGCGGCGGGCACCGTAACCTGCACCGTGGAAGGTTCCCAGTGCTTTCCACGCTGCCCCGGCCTGCTCCAGGCCCGCCTTGCAGAGGCCTGCGCTGGCTCCCCACCCCGGCCCTTGATGTCCCCGGCTCCCCTGGCCGACGGCAGCACGCCACAGGTTGCAGAGCTGGCCCCAGAGAGCACGGACTGAGAGGCCCACCGCACCACCCCGCCAGGGCAGCGTGGGTAGATGACTGTCCACTGTGGCCATGTCCCTACCGTCGCTGACATGTGGACGGCTGCGCTAACCCTCTTTGCACCCGGGTCCACGTGTGGAGCGAGTCACCACACGTGGGCCAGAGGTGTGAGCATCTTCAGGTCAGAGACGATTACTAGCTCCCTCCAAACCCCAGGCCGTTTCAGGGAAGCTGGGGGTGAGGACGGTGGGCCAAGAGTGGGCTGCAGAAGGCCACACAGGGGCAGCTCGAGCCTGCATGGCGGGGCCCCACAGTGGGGGTAGCCAGGCCAGGGGTCACCGCCCGGCTGCAGTCTACAGCTGGTCTGTCCGTAAAGAGGAAAGGACCGTAACTGACCCTCATTACAATCTGCAGGAGCTTGGAAAGCAGGGTGCTGCAGGAAGGCGCGCAGACACGGACATTACTGTAGGAGTGCAATTGTGAGGAAGGTCCAGAACAGGCAGAGCCCCAGAGACACCGAGCAGGTGGCAGTGCCCAGGGGCCAAGGGGAGCAGAAAAAGGGGAAACTTTTATGGGTACTGGGTTTCCTTTTGGGGTTCTGGAATTAGATGGGACTGTTAGTTGCACAACATTGTGAACACAAGAAATGCCATTGAATTGTTCCTTGTAAAATGAACGGTTCATGTTACGTTATGTGAATTTCACTTCAATAATAAATTTCTGGAAAATGGTGAAAAGGCACTGTATGAGGGAAGATAGAGGCCTTCTTTCTGTCTGTGTTCCCTGAGCAGGTAGTCTTGAAAATGATGGTTTGGGCTGCAGCCCTGATTGGCGTCTAGTGCTTGGGGGGTGGCTGTCTGTGCTTAGACCCCGGCGTCCGTGTTGACCTTGACTTCAGGTCCAAGCCAGCTCTGTTCTGGCTTCCTGTGGGTTTGCTCCTTACCAAGGATTAAATCAGATGCCACGTAGTGGCTTTGGTGTGCAAGTCTGGTTTGAGCGAGGACAGTATTTATCCTTTTACGGAAGATTACTCAGTTGGGCGTACGTACTGATAGTTTATTTTATGAGAAAAAAAAGTTCTCCCAAGTTTTCTCTAGGTTTAAAAGAAGCAGTAAGAGGAAGTTCGTCACTAGGTTTTTTAGTGTGTCTCTCCCAAGACAGATTTCATCACCTCCAGCCCCCTCCCTCAGGAAGGGAAGTGTGGTATTTCATTTAGTGACGTGGGCTGAGTTTCTGCCCCCGGAAGCTCCTGGGCCTATCCTGGTCTGTGTGGTGGATACCTAAATGCTTCCTCTCACGGACCCGGACTGGACTGCGCGTGTCCCTCGTGGCGATTCTGCAGCTGCCTCAGCCACCCCGGCAGGTCCTGCTGGGGGTCGGTGATTTCCAAGGGACTGACTGCACACCTTCCAGGGGTGAGTCACAGGCACTGAGTACAATGAAAGCACAGCCTTGCTCTCCAGGAGCCCTGACCTCCATGCAGCAAGCGCTCTCACCTGGAGTTCTCGAAGACTCATTCCATAGGGGAAGTAAACCTGCATATTCACGTGCAGGAAATGCGAGCGGGCTGTAGGAACTGGAGACAGTTTCCACAAACAGACTAAAATTTCAGGTGGATTTTAAGGGAAGGGTGGAATTTACCTTGTGTTTTAATACCTGTTATTATTTTATATGACAAAAGTAGACACAGCTATTGTCCCCAAATCAGAATATACAAGCAAGTTAAATAAAAGCAACAAACGGACTAAAGATGATCATATGTGACTCACCAAGACAGAAAACTGCGGGAACGTTGGCATGATCTTTTCAGAACGTCCCTCGCCCCTTACCCCCTTCCTTTCCCCTGCCATCCTCTTCTTCCTTCTCCCTCCTGCACTCTGCCTTACTGTAGTCCCTGTATGTCGTCTGTGGTAAGCTACTTAGTGGGTACCAGGTGCCACGCTAAGTGTAGGTACACACACACGCACAAACAGGATCGTGGCATTCGTAAAGTGTCACAACCTGCTGCCTTCTAATAGCGTGTTGACTTTTCCCACGTAAACATATCTGTTTCTATAGCACCATCTTAAGCGGCTGCAAACTATTCTGTTATGAAGCTACATAACAATTACACGTTTTCTCGTATTTGGTTTTTCTATTTTTGTTGGTATAATCTCTGTGATGAACACCCTGGCTCTAATCACTTGCACATCCTTCCTTCCTTCCTTCCTTTTGGATCAGTTCTCAGGATTGTCGCATTGGCGGGTAGATGTTACAGGTTTTTTCCAGCATGCTGCTAACAGTCTCCTCAAATACATGGATTTATGCTCTTATCAGCACAACAGCATTGTGTCTGCTGCCCTGAGAGCTTGGTGAGAGTGTATGGCCAGTTTGATAGGTGAAAATTCACCACCTGTTTGTATTTATTTGATCACTACTGAATGTTAAGTTTCGTCTGTTACCTCCCTATTTTCCCCTCCTCCTCCCCCCTTCCCCTCCCACCTGCTTCCATTCCTTCCTCCCCACCCCCTCCTCCCCCTCCCCTTCCTCCTCCTGTGCTTTTCCTCGTCTCTGAATTGTTTCCCAAACTTTTGCCCCATTTCTCCTGGCGTTTTTATTATTGGTTTATAGGAGCTCTTTATTTATTAGGAATATTAGCTTTTGTTTTAAATGCTGAAAGCATCCCAGGGACTGGCAGGGAGAAAGGGGAAGAGCTTTCCAAGCAGAAGGAAGGAGAGGGGCGGTGGTTCAGAGGTGGGAATGACGACACCTGCTTGGGAAGTCTTGTGAGCCTTGTGATGAGTGCAGGGGAGCACCTGGAAATGGGTGTAAGAGGACCAGAATAAGTCTGGATAGAGAGAGGTGGAGGCCAGAACACAGAGCACCCCGGATGCCAGGCCCTGAGTACCCCCGTGTGTGTGTGTGTGTGTGTAGTTGACATTGGTCAAAAAGCCAATTACCCTCCATGTAATTTTAATCTCTTCCATCAATGGGGGAAAGAGGTTTTTGGTGTAAGAATTCTGAGAAATGCCGAGATGCTTAGAGACTCTTCTCTGCACAGTGAGAATGTGAATTCTCAAACTCTGAAGTCTAACTGCTAGGAATTTTTATTTGGCAAGGACATGACTTGGTCAGCAGTGCCTTCCTAAATTTCACTGTGGTTGGCACTGCGGGGAAATCCTAAGCTCTGGAAATGTTTCCAACTTCCGGGGGGAGGGGTGGGAGACAAATGCAGCACACGTGCACAACTAGCGATGTTGGTGCTGGGGGGGGAGAGAAATGCAGCACACGTGCACACATTGGCGTGTTGGTGCTGGGGGGGAGAGAAATGCAGCAGACATGCAACACCGGCGATGTTGGTGCTGGGGGGGGGGAGAAATGCAGCACACGTGCACACACCGGCGATGTTGGTGCTGGGGGGGGGAGAAATGCAGCACACGTGCACACACCGGCGATGTTGGTGCTGGGGGAGGGGAGAAATGCAGCACACGTGCACACACCGGCGATGTTGGTGCTGGGGGGAGGGGAGAAATGCAGCACACGTGCACACACCGGCGATGTTGGTGCTGGGGGAGGGGAGAAATGCAGCACACGTGCACACACCGGCGATGTTGGTGCTGGGGGGAGGGGAGAAATGCAGCACACGTGCACACACCGGCGATGTTGGTGCTGGGGGAGGGGAGAAATGCAGCACACGTGCACACACCGGCGATGTTGGTGCTGGGGGGAGGGGAGAAATGCAGCACACGTGCACACACCGGCGATGTTGGTGCTGGGGGAGGGGAGAAATGCAGCACACGTGCACACACCGGCGATGTTGGTGCTGGGGTGGAGAAATGCAGCACACGTGCACACACCGGCGATGTTGGTGCTGGGGGAGGGGAGAAATGCAGCACACGTGCACACACCGGCGATGTTGGTGCTGGGGGGAGGGGAGAAATGCAGCACACGTGCACACACCGGCGATGTTGGTGCTGGGGGAGGGGAGAAATGCAGCACACGTGCACACACCGGCGATGTTGGTGATGGGGTGGAGAAAATGCAGCACACGTGCACACACCGGCGATGTTGGTGCTGGGGTGGAGAAATGTAACACACGTGCACACAGCAGCGATTTTGGTCTCCAGATATAGGATGTCTTCTATGATGCCATGGCTCGAAACAACAGGCGTCACATTGGGTTGGAGGCAAAAGAGACTAGAAAGACTTCGGTGGGTCCTCTGCACCTTGGTCCGCAGAGGTCCCGCCCTGGAGCTGGCCATTTCTCCCGCGTTGGACACAGCCGGCCCCCTGCCGCACGACCCTGTCATAGCCCAGGGCAGACAGGTGCTTCTCTGGCTGATCTCCTGAGGCACAGTCAAGTTTTGGAAGAGTAAAGGACTTTGGAAAGGCTCCATCCTTTTGGGCCAGCCTGGTCTGCTTCAGAGGCCAGTCCCAGCCCTGGCCGGCTCCAGGAGATCACATGTGTCCCTCTGAACCCTCATCACTTCACTGGTCGCATAATTCAAATCAGCTGTGTGGGTTGAAAATGCACCACTCCAAGTCCTATGTTCAGGCCCTAACCCCCAGAGCTCAGGACGGGACCCTATTGGGAAACGAGGTTGCTGCAGATGTAACTGGTTAAGTGGAGGTCACACTGGGGTCAGGTGGTCCTAATCCAATGACCGTGTCCTTATAAAAGGGGAGGTGAGGACACAGCAGAGACCACAGGGAACCCAGAGGGGACTCTGGGCGTGTGCTGGACCCCTTCCCCGGCGCCTTCCGAGCGCGGGCCTTCCCTGGGCCTGCACCTCCAGGACTGGGAGAGAGCAGGTCTGCGGTGCAGCCCGCCAGGCTGGGACTCTGTGATGGCCCCAGGACACTGACATGCACACCATCCTGGGGAGATTCTGGAGCTGGACGGGCTGGCGGCATGAGACCCCAGTGCAGCCTGGTCTCTGCTGCCTCTCCTGCCCACCCCCTGGGCAGGTGTCATGGGGCCAGGACAGAGCATGGCTCTCCCTCTCCTTTGCCTTCTCAGCTGTTAAAATCCCACACAAGAAGCCATTTTGGTCGTTCTCCTCTTTGTGAAGTTACGGGACAAACACACTATTGTTTCTTTTTAACTCTTCCTTCTCAACTTGTGTGACACTCTCCAGATCCCAAAAAAGATCTCTTGGAAAACACTCCACGATGTGTGGGGGGGAAGGTCAGATTGTGTGAAAATGACTAATGATTAGTTTATGGTGCTTATAATACAGGTTCCATAACAATGGAATTAATCTTTCGAGGGAAAAATTAAAAGGTAGTTTGCTCCCGAGGGAGCTGTGCAGGGTTTGCATGTCAGTGTGATGAGCACTCATCGGGACAGACAGCAGAAACCCCGGGATGCCTCATTGTTTAATCAGGACGGGTAATACCAACTTGATTAACCCGCCGCGGTTCCGTCTGGCAGCGCTGCTCCTCGCCCTGCGTGCTTCCGTCCCCGGAGCGCGCGCGCCTCTCGGCGGGCAGGCACTGGCCCTTTCCTGCCGTGCACCCCTTTGCTCCGGGACTTGCTGCGAGCACTTGCCGGACGGGTAGCATGCCTAGAGGCACCCTCCAGGGGTGCGGCTTCCTTCCCTCCCTTGCCTCCAGAGGGATCCCCAGTTTCTGTGTCCTCATTTCAGCCTGCGGGCAAGCCCACAGCGTTCTGACGGTGAAGACAAACACTGCCGAACTGGACATCCCTGGGGGAATCCTGCACCCCACGTCTGCACACAGGGCCACCACCAGCAGTCCACATGTGGTTCTCACGGAGGGAGGGGCCGACGCTTAGGGGAAGTAGAAAGGGCTCTGTGAAGCCCCCTGGGGTGGGCTCTGCCTTGATGGACCCCAGAGTTGGAGGGTCCAGACAGAGCCTGGCTTGGAGCCTGACCCCGGAGGGGAGTGGTTAAGGTCAAACACACACACATACACACACACACACACATGCACGGCCTTCCTCACTTGCTGCACAGTGTTGTGGATCCAGTCAAGACCACACCTTTCCCACCATGAGAACATTACTGAACTGGCGTACCTATTCTGACTGGTACAGCTTTTTTCCAAGAGGGTGAAGGTGCTCGTACCGTTTGTGTATGTCCAAGTCAATTCTTGCATCAGACACTGGTGAGAACCACGGGGCTCGATCCCAGGACTCTGAGATCATGACCTGAGCCCAAGTCAGACGCTTTACCAACAGAGACACCCAGGCGCCCCGACCGCCTCCTGAGTTTAGAGTCTCGTGACGGCTTCCAGATCAATCATAAGGGCAACCGAGAGCATTAGCGTGCCTGCACTGGCTTGACTGTTATTAGCCTGAAGAGAAAAAGAGCTTGATACCTTGAAAACTGCTCAACAGCAACCAGGGAACTTTCATCAGTGTTACTCAAGAGAAGAAGGATTTTCTGTCATTTTACCTGATAACACAATTAAATAAGGAGTCTTGGAGAGCACACGCAGTAAAATTTATATTAAGAATCTCACTATTTACAAAATATATTGTCTTGTAAAACGTTGCTTGTTTCATTTTATGGAAAACACAAAAACCTCTTACACAATAAAGCATCTTTTTAACATCTTCTAACAATATACTAAAACCATACATGCCGCTTTGCCAGCAGGATGGGTTTCCTCTGAATTTCTGGATATTAGCATATTAGTGATTGAAAAAGCTATTATTTGCCCTCAAGGGAAAATCTCTTAGCATCTTTCACCAGCTAAATTTGAAAAGATATGTATTTAAAATAAATCTACACCTTACTTTTGAAAGAAAAGTGTAACTGTAACAACAATCTAGCAGCTGCCCAATTTGCCCTCCTCGGAGGGAAGGAGACCCAGGAGCGTAGAGTGGCTGCGTGGCCTCCCATGCGCCATGGCCTCCCGTGCACTGTGCCTGTGCCTGGGATTTTTATTTCCTCCGTGGGTGGAAAGCATTTCTGTTTTATAGTTCCCACATCATTGTTTATATTGTCTTTCATTTCCACATTTTCAAAAACTTGCATTAGGAAAAAAGGCAACATGGGCCCTGTCTTAGCCAGTTGCTGACGTGGGTGCTGATATACGATGCTGTGTTCGGGGTGTTTTCGCTCAGACGAAACTGTGGAGTGTCTTGGTTAGTAACAGGAAGCTTCCTGATGAACAGGAACACCCATGTTCCCAAAGGCGAACATCGGAGAGTCTGGCTAGCATCACCTTTCCCTTGGCTGGGATTTGGCTAATAGCCGCGTATTACAAACTCGCCGTTCCGCTTCACAAAAACACGCAGATGTTCCTCACGACAGAGGCCACGACCGGCCACGAGACAGGACATCGCAGCTGTGGTTTCTCATCAGGTCAGCTTCCCGCGTCTCTGGGTCACAGTCTCCGGAGGCGCTTGATTCACGGTCCTGGAGGCCGGGGTGGGGGCGCGCGCAGGCAGCTCCCCTGTGCATTGGGCTGTGATAGAAACCTCCGTTAACGGGACATCGAGCCGCTCGTTTCCTGCTCCCGTCTGCTTTGGGAAAGAAGCCCGGCGTAGAGAAAGGGCAGAAACCTGCTGCTGACTCAGACACTGGAGTCGTCCTGGGGTTCTGGTGGGAACCCAAGTGCACACCCCGCTCTGCCACTGGTCCTTCCCTGGACACCTGCTCCCTCTCCCGAGAGTCACCCAGGCCATTCATTGAGCACCTGCTGTATGCCAGGGACTGTGTGAGCACTTGTTGTGTTTGTCCATCTGATTTCACTCCACCCTGTGAAGTTCGTGCGGGCTCCAGCCCGCGGATGAGGTTTCATCACAGACAATGTAGCTGTCCCAGCATCACAGCCCGCACCTGGCCGGATTCAGACCCAGGCCTGCTCTGCTCCAGACCCCGTGCTGCAACCCTGCGGTCACTGGGGACATATCTCAGGGGGTGAGCTCTTTCATCCAGAAGGGCCTCGGCTCAGTGTGGGGTGTAACAAAGTCCCCTGCTTCCAGCTGGCGGGCGCTGGATCTCACGCGGGAGCACAGTCTCCTCACGGTGAAGGCGCTCATTCTTGGGGGAGCCCTGGAGAACGGACAGACTTCTCGATCAGTGAGCAGCAGCCTCTTCCATCTGGATGGGGTTGAGCACGGGGTCCCAAAGAGCTGTGCTGCTGCTGAGATTCTAAGTGGTTGGGGTAACTAGAGAGGATAGCTTCTATTCATTTCCACCCATGGGTGATTAATGTGCACACACCGAAAATGCACACATTTGGCTACATAAAACCAAATTATAAAAAAGTTACCTGTGTTTTCCTAGACCCAGTGTCTTTCCTTTTGAAGTCGTCTGCAGGATAGAAATCGGACAGGATGGAGGAGCAGTGTGAGGAGGGGACCGAGGCTTCTGCGGAGCTCTCAGCTCATCCCAGCGTCCGTGAAGCTGACCTGTTGTGGCTGGAAAGCAGCCCTGCCCTCTGGTGGGACGTGAGCGCCGCTCTGCGAGGTCACGGAGCTACCCTGAGACACGGCGGTCTGAAGTGGGAGGCTGGGCCCCGCTTCTCTGCCCCTTGTCCTGGGCCGCTGCAGGACCGTGGCGGCAGACGGTGCTGCATCTGGTTTTAGGATATTTATTCATCATTTAAGCTTATAGAATCTGAATATCTTTGCTAAAGAGGAGGGAGGAGATACTTTCTGTTCGTTTCTCACATTTTAAAATTCTAAGAAAATGCGCCAATTTTAGCCTTGAGGAATACTTTCAGTGATGCCCTGGGCTTTAGACACAAGAACGCGAGAACTCCGGGTGAGTGTAGTCAAGGGGGGCCTGAAGCAGTGCCGTCCACTCTTGCCCTTATGCAGGGGCTGTGAGGCTGACTCAAGGGGTACCTGGCGGGGGCGCAGGCATGTTCTCCACATGGGGCCACAAGACGCCTCTGCGGTGTGTGGGAAGAGCCAACCTTTCCTGGGCAGACAGGCTTTGTCCCTGGCGGGGACACTGACGCGGTGCATGGTGAGAGGGATGCCCGGAAGGACAGCAGAGGCTCTGAGGCCAAACGCCGTTCCAGGTCCCATGACTGATCCCCAGATGTGAAGCTCCCAACATGAAATGTCGTTCCTGGGCAAGTGGCCAGACTGGCGTCTTGCTCACCTACCTTTTGGTCCTTTTGGCTGTAAGTGATGGAGGACGGGAACGTCCTCCTGCCGGAGCTATGGCTCCCAGCCGTAAGCAGAAACCTGCTTTTCCGCCTGCTCTGGTCGCTGCGAGACCCGGCGCCACGCTGAGACGCTTGATAAGCAGGAAAAGGACGTCTGATGAACACGAGCATGTGTTTCGCTGTGCGGGCCCGTCAGGCTTCTCTCCCCCACGAAGTGGGGTCACCACGCAGGCCCGCTGGAAGAGTTTGCGTTGAGGTCAGAGTGGGTTTGAGACTTATAAACCAATCTCCCTGTAAGCTGAGTGTGGATCGTAGATGACGGTCTGCCTTACGTACCGTCTCCAGTCCCAAAGATGATGATGATTCCGGCAAACACTCCTGTCCAACTTTGAAGGGCTTCTGTGTCCCCCTCATGCTGGACGAAAGCAGCAGAGGATTGATGGCTTCGTCTGTGAGGAGGGGGCGCTGAGCAGCAGAGCAGCCTGGCGACCTGCGGTGTCAGGCACCGCGGCCCCTGAGATGCCCTTTGGGCGAGGCAGAGAGAGGTGGGCCTCCACGTCATGCAGGGGCACGGCTCCCTAGCGGGGCACACCACGGGACTGGAGGCTGGTGGGCTTTGGAAACACAGTGCTCACCGTTCACTCCTTGTCAGCACGATCGATCAGGCCCGTCCTCCATCGTGGACCCTGTCTTGTGGCTGCAGACACAGGGGACAGAGCAGCCTACAGTTCGCAGAGGAGATAGGGAGGGAATGAAGGAAATGCGCGCCTGGTGAGGACAGCCACGGGGTGTTCAGGGGCACATGACATGTCCCCAGGGAGGATGGTAGAGCAGGACCCCGAGTTGGCTCAGACAGGGAGGTGCAGCCTCCCGACATGGAGAGGGAAGAAGGAGGACAGAGGGGGCAGCAGGCACACAGAGAACGCGTCTGAGTGGTCCTGGAGTCCCCTGAGAAAGCTGCTTTGATCAAATGTGCATCCTCTTCTGCTAAGAGGGAAGAATGCCCAGGGTAGGGAGAATCTCCTGGGGGCCAGGCCATGGGTTCAACAGGCCAGACCTGAGTGGACAGTGGTGTCTAGATGAGGGGGACAGCTGGAGAGGAAGCCTGATAGGACTTGGGGCTGATGGAGACGAGGGGGAGGGGAGGATGAGGACTCATCACCTGGCTTGGATGTAGGGGAAAGGCAACGTCCTTCCCAGGGGTGGAGAAGACAGCAAGGAGCAGGTTGGAGCACAGTGGGGAGAATGTGAGGTGCCCTTAGAACATTCTAGCAGGGATGCCCAGCAGTGGAGTTGCAGGTAGACGCTCAGGAGGGACACAGGATGAGGCCCTGGTAAACGGGCCACCCCCAATCTCAGAGGTTTCACATGGGAAAGCTCATTTCCTGCATGCACCTGTCTGATGGGGGCCTTCCCGGACAGCCACCTCCCCTGAACATTTTCAGATGGAGGCCCGGGCCGATCTGGGTCCTTCCGTCCTTGGCATTGCCCTCTCTTCTGGACTCCTGGAGCCCTTCCAGCCAAAAAGCAGATAGAGCGGAAGTCTGGAGACTCTGGGAGATCTTCTGGACCCAAACAGTCACAGGTCCTGGCCCTGCTGCGAGGGAGGTGGGGGCAGGTAGCTTGGTGTGAGTTTGCAGGAGAAGCAGGTGTGGAGAGCCTCTAGCCAGTCGGCCGCAGGCTGGGAGCCACCATCCCTGGGGGCGTGAGACCCGGATGGAGCAGAAAGAAGCCGTGAAAGGTGCTGGGAAGGGTGAAGGAGGGGTGGGGGGCCGTGGTGATGGGTCACTGGGAGTAAGCCACAGAATAGCTTCTGGAAGGAGAGAGCAGGCCACTGGCACCCCTGGGCAAGGGCAGGACAGACCCACACTCATGGGCATTCAGGAAAGAAAACCTTTCTGTGGCTTCTGACCTGGACAGGAAGACAGAACTCCCTACGCATTGACCGTGTGTTTCTCTTCCCGGTCGGTGTGGAGTCAGTAGAACGAGTGAGAGAAGTGCTGGCGTGTGTCCCCAGTTTGCGGGTTCTCGGCTCGCGTAACTTCAGGGGACAGAGTTGAAGCTTCATCGGTGCTGGGTTGGCTGGGAGGGAGCCAGGCTGGGAGGCCCCGGGGGTGGGGGGGCTGAGGCGGGGCAGACGCACAGCTCAAGGGGGAAAGGACCCGGTCTCCTCCCATCCACTTTCATGTCGGAGATGAAATTGGCTGTTCATTGACACGTTTTTAACACTCATAAGAGATGATAAAAATGGGCCTTATTCCATTGGTGACTTGGTGTATGTTTTTGTTATCAGTATTATTCATTTTGAGCACAGGTCCGGCTTTCTGAGAAGACGGCTCTTCTGTAAATTGGTGCCTCCAAAGGGGACAGCAAATGAGAGGTTGTCTGCGGTACCCGCCCGGGGTCGGGCAGGGCCTCGGTCCCTCCGTCCACCATCGGAGGGCCTTCCCTGTGTCTCTGGCTCTGGGGGCCCCCAGGGCCCTGCCTCCATCCTCACGTCACTGTCCTCTCCCTGCATCTCCTTTCTGTGTCCAAATGTCCCTGTGTTTATAGGGACACCAGTCATGTTGGATTAGCGGCCCACGCTACTCCAGGGTGACCTCGTCTTAACTAGTTACATCTGCAGTGACCCTGTTTCCAAATAAGATCCCATTCTGAGGTTTGGCTTAGGGCTTTCACCATCTTTCGGGGGACACAGTTCAACTCGACAGCCTCCATGAAGAAGACATGTGGACAGAGACCGGTGCTTGGAGTGTTTAATAACCACTAGGTACGAGCTCTGACCCCCCAGAACAGATGCTTAGCCGATGGGACAGGACACTCGCCCAAGGGGTCGGATGCCTGTCTGTGGGCCCCTGACCATGGGCCACTGGTCAGGTGGACAGCATCTTCAAGCCCTGGCCAGGTGAGTGGGTCTCAGGGGCAACCCTGGAGATGTCGTCTCCACACACTGACAGAGGGACCCAGGGGGGCTCTGTGTCGCTCCAGCACCCCACCTGTGTCTGCCCTGTGGGGAGAGATGTCCTAGGTCGGCCGCCTGGAAAGCGTGAGGTCTGGGACCAGGAGCTGAGGACCGAGCACCTGCATAGGAGCAGAAAGCGCCCCCACCCCGCCCCTCAGGTCACGGAAGAGCCGGGCTTGTTAGGGGTGCAGATTCTGGTCTGAAGGAGCTCCCGGCTCTCTAGCTGCATCCGATCGCCTAATGTCCAGATGGAGGTTAGTTGTCCTTCCCAAGGGGCTGAACAGAAAACCCAGGCCGCACGTTCTCTTCCCATGTGAGTGCTAGCAGTGGGCAGGCCCACCTACGATGGGTTTCAGGATCTTACTCTGAGAAGGAAGGAAATGTACTTGATGTAAATCCAATTTCTTAGGTTCAATTGTAGCTTCCTGGTCCAGGGAATGTGTATTCTGTGGGATAATTGACCTCTCCCACAGGACTCTCGCAAGGAGCTGGAAGGTGAGAGTTACCGAATTGTTCCCGGTCCCACCTCCTACTCGGGGTTGCCCCTCTTGTGTTTGGGGAGAATGCCCAACAGCCTTGGCGCTGCATGGGGCCTCCCCGACTGCCTCCTCCCTCCGACTTTCCCCAAGTTGCTGAGTGGGCTGCTCTGGCTGAGCTCTGCTCTTTCTTCTCTGTGAAGGAGTTTTCTTTCCCTTGATGTCTTCGACTTAAAAACAAAAATCAAAGAGTTGTATGATTCCCATCGGGACACATTATGCAGGAGGAAATTATTCCCATTAGAATCCAGTGAATTTCACATATATCTAGAATTGCTTTTATAATAAAAAAATAAATGTTCTATAAGTGATGGTGCCTGGGGAATATCACCAGTCCTGACATCAGTCTAGTTGATTTTGTGTTCAGAAGTCAGTTTGTCACGCCACGTAGCAGCATGACTATTTCAGAGCATCTAATCTTTGATGGGTGCTCTTGAAGAATAACACTGTATTTGTGCCTTAAATATTACTTCGCGTAGATTCCCAGGACGTTCAGGGCTGCTGCACTGTTTTACTTGAAAGAGCTCTGCCCTTCATCAGGGGTCCCCGGAACGTGTGTGACGGAAGAGGGGATGGAGTCGTGTGCAGTGCTCACTCCTGGTGCAGACTGCCCAAGAGCTGGTCTCTACCACCAAGTGAGTGACAGCGGAGACCGTCCCCCTACGAGGAGTGGCAGTCCAGCACATCAGTACGCGGAGAAGGGCGCAGAGAGGCAGCCAGTTGAGGGCGTGACGCTGAGTTTCAGGGCCAGCACTTGGGGTGCATGTGATTTTAGAACTGCTGGTGGAATTGGGAGCAGGGCAAAGCCACGGTGTGTCATCCACGGGGGGTCAACACCGTTAAGGGAGAGGCTCCAAGTCACAGTGCAGAAACGTGAAAGTCAGAACCTCTGAGCTGCATACAGACTGAGCTGCGACAGAAAATCTGAGTGTCCCTCGGTAAACACGCACATGTGGAAAACAAAAGATTTTGTCCCTATGTCCTTGCAAAGCCCACAGTGTGCAGATGGGAAGGTCCTTCACACACAAACACTGTGAGTCTTTGTCTCCCTGGGTCCATCTTGCATGGGGCTCAGGTGAAACTTCTGCGGAGGAGGGCTGGGAGCTCCGTGGCTCAGGAGCCGTCCCAGCCTCTGACACATGAAGTCCTCTTTTTTAAATCAAAATCAAAAATGTTTGGTCTCCATTTTTTTAATGGGATGAAGCGATTTCTTTTAGATTGTTTAAAGTCACTAGCTAGATTTAACAGGAGAACATTATTTATAGCTGGCAGCGCCGCTCCTGCCGGTGCTGCGAGCTGCGGCTGTGCCGAATCCAGAATTCCGAAGGCCAGTGCCTCCCGCGCGCGCGGAGACTCCGTGTTTCCTTTCTTTCTCCCCGCCGCTGGGAGGGCTGGAGCGGATTTTGGTTCACATCACAGTGTACAGTGTTAACTAGGTGACATATGGGTGGGGGACATTCCTGCTTGTCCACTGCAGCCGGGGGAGGGGGCGGGGGCGTTTCCATAGCGATAAGCAGAAGCACTCCGTGCCGCCTCATTGGTATGCACCCCCAATTCAGGCTCATTGTGCGTGTGCTAATGACAGGGTGGCTCAGTAATAAGGAGGGTGCACTGGAGAAATTTGCTGCCTTGGTATATTTTTCCCTGGCAGAAAACTACTTAGAGACTGTAGTCAGTAAGGACAGTGACTGGCAGCCTGAAGAGGCTGCTTAGCGGCATATGGGGGAAGGCTGGTGCTCTGTGCCACACGCATATGCTGCCATTAAACTCCAGCTTTGCGCTTTGTGTGTTCCTGGGCTCGTGCCAGGAAGCCCACCTGCTGCAAGAATACTTGTAAAGCCCAACTCAAAAGTGATTGAAAAGCTACTAGAATAAACTGTAATAACACAGTGCTTCACAGATGGGACATAATTGCCAGCTAAAGTGTACAGCCTCTGCGGTAATGAAAACACGAGCCATTAAATTAAAATCATAAGGGAAAAAAACGATAAAAGTCTGTTGATTTTTTTTTTTAGTTTTATTGCAAAAACTTCAATTTTCCTGCCCTCATTAATCAAATACCATAAAACTGTGGTGTGACTTTGTTCTGCTGGAGGTTCAGGCAATTAGAATGATGAATGTTGATAAAAATGATGTAACTTTTGTTATTTACTTGCTGGGTTCACTCAAACCCTCTGTAACCGGAGCCGCCTGCTGCTGACACGTATCCGTCAATTTGCAGACGAGGAGAGCGGCCGGGTCCGCCCTGCAGTCCCCGCGCGGGGGTCTGCGTTCGCCCGGGGCCAGGCCACCGGCGGTGGGCGTGAGCTCTGTGCTCCGGGCGGCGCTCACCCACGTGGCCCCTTCTCCCCTGTCAGCCTGCCCCCTTCGCCTAAATGTTAGTGATTTTCCACTTTTTTTGATAATTAAGAGAGACTTGCCGATCTGTGTAAACACGGGAACTCGAGCGGGCGGCTGGCGGTCGAGGGCCGGGCGCTGGTAGGAGGCGGGGGCCGTGGGGGCTGAAGGCGGCACTGGGGCGGGCGGCCTCCCGGGCGTCTGGTGCCCCGAGCCCCGGCGCCATTGTTCTGCTCCTTTCTGTGGGTGGGCCTTCCCAGGAGAAAGGGCCGTTTGTGTCACTGTCATCACCCAAGTAAACAGCCTTTAGAAGACTTTCTTTTTCCATTTTTAATTATGCATTTCTTTGGCATTCCTCATGGCAAAGTGGACGAGTTCCCATCAATTCAAAAAAAAAAAAAAAAACCACCCAGCAACGACGGGATAAATATGTTGTCAATTTACAAGGGGAGTCGGGCAGTCCTGGGGCATCTCAAGCCGTTTTGGAGGAAAAGCGACCAAGTTTGGAAGAGAGCGTGTTTTTCCGGCTCTCCCTCCCCTCGGAGGACGCTGGGTTCTTTCTCCTTTCTGTCCTGACCGGGAACCCGGTGCTCCAGACTCAGAGTTGTGGAGGTGCGGACGGGTCCCCAAGTGGCCATGCGGCCCTCTGAGTGCCGTGCAGCTGCGCTGGCTGCGGGTCAGTTCTCAGCAGTTTGGTGGCGGGTGTGGCGCCGACACTGCCCGGGAGCACATGTCGGTGCGTGGTCTCTGTCTGAAGAAGGACCCACGGGCACCAGGCGGGAGCACGGTGGGCAGGCCGTGACTGTCAAGGCATTTGAGCCCTGCCGACCGTCCTTTAGCAGGTGAGGCCATCGCGGCCCCTGTAAAAGGCACAGGGCTGCCTGCAGGGCGCCCACCGTGGCTTCCGGACCGTGCAGGCGGGCTGGCCTCGCAGGGGACCGCGTCATGATCCCCGGCCGAGACCACCCCAGCACTCACACCGTGCGGCCTCCAGGTGTTACTACATTTGCTCCTGAGTGTTGACCACTTCCTGGCCGGCCAGGGCCTGTCAGGTTCACCCTGGGATGTGGCCGTTGATCGTGGCCCTGGGGACAAGACCACGCAGGTGTGTGCATCTCCCTGGCCTCTTCCCTGGACTTCTGGCTCTCTTCCTTGGGAACGGCCCCTTCCACAGCCAGAGGCCCCCGATCGCTGCCGGGTCTGCTGCTCCACGGTGGCCGGCCGAGCGGTCCCGGCAGGAGACTGGAACCCAGTAGGTCTAGAGAGGGCAGAATCAGGTGAAGTTCGGGGAAGGAATTTGGTTCTGATGTGATCTTAAACGGGAAGGGGATGTTTCGGCTTTCTGAGCTGTTTGTGAACAAACCTGCCGTGAGCCCCCTTAGCTGTGATCACAGGGAGCCGGTGCCCTCCTCACACTCGCTTCGTGCGGCCGGGGCCCATCCCACTGCCTCTGCCCTCTGCTCCCGACTCCGACTGCTGACAGGCACGCGCCCCTGTGTTAAGCACGAAGGGAGAATGGTGTTCACGATGGTTCTTTCTCCTCCCTGAGCTCAACAGCTGATGTGTGAGAAAGCATGGACTTGTGTGGTTCGGCCTAGGAATCTGTGACTGGGCCGCATTTGTCGCCTCTGGAATGGTCGGGAGCTACGCTGAAGCCACAGGCCACTTCCGAAGCAGTGCACTGTAGTGGTGACATATTGTGGGTGTCCGAAGGAGCGTGGGGGAAATCCACGACAAGTGAGTGATTCCGGAGAACCTGCGACCCCATGAGCTGACAGGAACTTTCCCATCGTGCAGCCTGGTTTCTGTATGGTCAGCAGATCCCTGATTTGAAATCCAGCAGACGAGCCAGGCCCTCGGGAGCATCTGAAGAAGACGCAGGGAGTTTTCCGCCCAAGTGTGCCAGCCCGGAGCGGCCGCTCCAGATAGCTGAACATTGCCACACGTTCAGATCTCTGCATTGTTTTGGAGGTGTCTAGAAATGTTTCCTAAGGATCCCTCATATGCGTGTGTTTCTCTTTCATAAGAAAATATGTATGGAGACTCAAGGGTGGCACAGTCGTTTGAGTGTCTGACGCTTGATTCGGCTCAGGTCGTGGTCTCAGGGCCGTGAGATGCAGCCCTGCGTCCGTGCTCAGTGGGGAGTCTGCTTGAGATTCTCTCTCTCCTTCTTCCTCTGCCCTTCCCCCATCTCTCTCTCTTTTAAATCAATAAATAAATCTTTAAAAACAAAGTATACGTGAGTGGGGCTCGGGAGCATGTCAGCGCCATCCGACATGACCACACTCACTGTCTCTGCAGGAGTTGCTGACACGCTGTTCTTTGGACAAACTTTTTGTGCTTTGGTGAGTAACGGTGGGTCTCAGTTGTCGGCTCCCTCTTTCTGTGAGTTCTTTCTAATTTCTAAGCCCAAACCCAGATGAGATGCACAGTATGTTGGCAGCTACCGGGGGCTGCTGAAAGGAAGGCGGTTTGGGGGAGAGCAGGAGCTTGTGGTTACAGGACCGTTGGACAACGAGCACCTCCCTCACATCATGCGGCCCCCTCACTGCTGAGGGACTTGGTTGGCTTTCGAGTTGCGTCAGTTGTTTACAAGATGTTTGAAAAGAAAAAAATGTCCATCTCTTCTGTAGTAGAACGCTTCAGGGGCGGATTGGAGATAGCGCGGCGTGCGTGGGACCGTCTGGCGGAGGGGAGACGGGCCTGTCCTGGGTCCCTAGAGAGAACGCAGAGAGTCACAGATGTGGGTTTGCGCCACTTTCTGTCAACTCACCATCTCATGCCAGTGGACCGACTGGGAGATAATTGGTTCGACTCCTAGAAGTTAGAGCTGACAGGTTTTGCCCATTTCC
The DNA here is from genome assembly GCF_002007445.2 of Ailuropoda melanoleuca. Taxonomy (NCBI): domain Eukaryota; kingdom Metazoa; phylum Chordata; class Mammalia; order Carnivora; family Ursidae; genus Ailuropoda; species Ailuropoda melanoleuca. The sequence continues at coordinate 139,682,897 of NC_048224.1, forward strand.
CAGGGCTGGTGATGTATCAGACCTGGTACCTTACGTGTCCATGAAAACAGCCCACTGCTGTATTCGGTCACTATTATATGGTCTCCCTGCCTCTCGGGGGTCCAGAACTATGGGAAATTGTTTCTAAAACACAGCTGTCCTCACATGGATTTGCTGGAGCTGGTGGGCGTAGCCACACAAGTGGACATTCGTCCACACCCCAGCCTCTGTGCTGTGGCAGGATGGCTTTCAGCCAGGCCTCTGCCCTCCCCCGCGTGTCTCCCAACAGCGTTTACCTGTGCTCCGCAGAAGGGGCGGCGTTAGACAGGGCAGCAGTCCCAGAATTCTAGCACATGGGGTGATAACGCAGAATTTTACCTTGGGTCCTTGGGGTGGGGGAGCTGGACCCCATCTGCCCCTGCACCTCACTCGCCCATCCTGGATCTGATGACTCCTGGGTGAGAAGCCATCTGTGCTCATCACCGGGCCGCCGTTTCACACGACCATAGTGGGTGCACATTTTCCCTGGCGGGCTGCGTGACAGTACCACATGGAATCGATTTAGTGACAAGGTGGATACAGAAATCATCTGCTGGCCTTGCGTGTAACCCTTGGAGGCGAAAGCGCCTGTGGGAGATTCACCTGAGGAGCCGTGTGGGGTCTCCCGAGGCGTTGACCTTGGTGGTTGTAACCCATGTTTGACATCCCGGGCCGCCGTGCCTCCCGACGCCCACGTGCTCCACTTCTCCTGCCCCTGGGGCAGCCGTGTGTCCCCTCAGCTCAAGGCGGCGTGTCTGCCTCAGAGATCACGGTGGGCTCCAACGACATTGTCAAAATGTCCCCAGTCGGTGTGACCCGCCTGTCTGATGGTGGCAGTCTGGTGGAGAGGGCAGCACTGTGGCGGGACTGTGGGTGCCACGGCCAGCAGCCATCATCGTGAGGGCGGGCCCCCCGACTTCTTCCTGGAAGGGGCATCAGGTTGCAGAGCCCCAAGCCCCCCACCAGCTTCCGGCATTCTGACCAGACCTGCAGAAGCCCGAGGGAGTGGGTCCTGCCGCCGGCTCCGAGGCGGGGGAGCAGGGCGGAAATCTGCAGGCTCGGCTTTCACCGCACGTTTTGTTCAGAAGCCGGCCCTCGCCGAGGCCTCATCCCCTGGTTGACTAGCCTGGGCCCCATCAGTTATGGCGCCTGGTTGCTTCTCAGACGCGGGCCGGTAAGTGTGGGGAAAGGAGGCCTCTGCTGCGTGGTAATCACAAATACAGCAAAGCTGTGTCAGTGGGATTCCTGACGAGACGAAGGTCTTCCTCTGCAGTCCTGCCATCCCCAACACGGCCCTCTGAGCGGGCCGGGCCTCCCGAGGTGGACCGGGTGGAGGTCTGCACACAGGAGGGGGTGGCGGGGGCTGGGCTGAGGTGCAGGTTAACAGCAACCTTGGACAACTGCATGGGGCATCTGCGGGGGGCCCACCAAGGGCCCCTCAAACTGAGGTCTGGGAAGGGCCCGGCAGCGCACAGGGCATAACCTTGGGAGGATGCGCGGTCTCCTGGGGCACCGCACGCTGGAGGGTGAAAACAACAGAAATGCATTGTCGGGCAGCTCTGGACACCAGATGTCCAAAGTCAGGTGTCCCCCTGACACCTGTGTGGGGGGATCCCTCCTGCTTCTTCCAGCGTCTGGAGCTCCGCGGCTGTCTGCCTCCATGGTCATATGGCAACTCCCTCTGTGGTGTGTGTGCCCGTGTCTCCTTGCCTCTTCTATTCTTGGGGGGAAGAGGGAGCGAGAATCTTAAGGAGACTCCCCACTGGGCACAGAGCCTGACATGGGGGTTGATCCCAGGACCCCAAGATCATGACCTGAGCCGAAACCAAGAGTCAGACACTCAACTGAGCGAGCCCCCCAGGTGCCCCTCTCCACTCCTCTCCTGGGGACACCGGTCATCTGGGTCAGGGCCCCTGCTCCTGCACAGCCTCACCCTAACTGCTACATCTGCAAAGACCCTGTTTCCAACAAGGTCACACGCCGAGGTTCCCGTGGTTTGAACGCCTTGTCTTGGTAGAGAGGGACAGTGTCCCTGGCTGGGGCCTTATGGAGGGTTCTTGGCTCTGAGCCATCAGTTCTCCCTGAGCTTGGGGGTGAGGGCTGTGGTCTTCGAGGGGAGATCTGTCCCCCACACTGGCCTTGCTCCATCCTCATGTGCTCCCAGTGGGAGCGTTCACCTGTGCTCCGCAGAAGGGGCGGCAGTCCCAGAATTCTAGCCCATGGGGCGATAATGCTGGGTCCTTGGGGCGGGGGAGCTGGACCCCATCACTTTCTCCACCGGTCACTTCCTCTGCACTCACTGAGCTGGTCCACTCCCAGTCCTGACACTTCTTTCTGCTGCTTTCTTTCAAAGTCTGCCTTCTTCAGCCTGTCATCTTCCCAGCCTATCCTCGCAGTCGTGGCCCCCTTTCCCCTTAGGATGGAAGGGACATGGCAGGAAAGGGGGTCCCGTCAACACTCTGTCCTCAGTTGCTTTGAGGAGTGGAATTGCATGCAGGCTGTGTCTTGGAAGGAAGGGCTTCTGGAAGGTTCATCCCTATGCAAGCACATCAGGTATGAGGACGTGAAGTGTCAGAGTCAGCCCCATTCCCTGAAGGTTTATGGGAAGGAGAGATGCATAGAAGACAGAGCTAGCCTGAGGTCAGACTCTGGGTTGAGGACCAAGGCTGGGCTGGCTGGTGAGGGTCTGGTGGGGAAGGTGCCATGCCGGACACGTCAGCCGGCACGCCATCTGCCTGGAGGCTGGTCTTCATCTGCCCATCCTGCATCCTCACCTCTGAGCTCCTGCTGCCTGGAGCTCCTGGCCCAGCGGCGGGTCTGACCGTTTGTCGGTATTTGTGCAGATGAGGAAGATCTGGGGTGAGAACACAGCAGGCGTGTGCATAGTGGTCTCTGTGATGATTTCGATGCCACGGGGTCGGACTGTGTCGGCCCACATCGCTCTGCCCTGGTTGTGGTCCAGCCGCGTCTGCAGTTACTGTGTATTGTGTGGGACTTGGCTTCTCTGCGGTGGTTTGGATTTGCAGCAGCTTCTGCCAGCGCGGGAGGAGAATCAGAGGGATGTGCCCCGTATGACTCCCGACCCTCGGGATCAGGCCGGCCCTCTTTCTCGGCCCCCTTAGCGCTCCCTGGGAAGAGGCTCCCGAGGGCCGGATTTGGGGGCCCAAAGGCCGCGCAGAGCGAGGCGCTCTCCCCACCGCAGAACCCATGCACAGGGCTTCGCGGCTCTCTCTGGCAGCGCCAGAGCTCGTGTCCCACCAGGCTGCAGCAGAGCAGCACACGGTCCCCGTGCTGGAGCCCCAGGTGTGTTCCGGGTCCTAAGGGTGCTGTCCTCACAGAAGGAGCAGAGTGTCTGCGAGTCTCACTGAGATTCCATGCCGGTTTTGGAGAAGGAAAGGCCTCAGCTGGGGCCGTGCAGGGACTTCCCGGCTGGATAGTAACCTGCTGAAGGCTCAAAGCGGAGGTTCTGGGCTGTGGCCTGGCAAGGGGGCAGTGACGGCTGTCCACCCTGAGCTGCAGACCGAGGACAGGCAGCTGGAGATGCCGCCGGGGGTGCAGGGGAGAGCCTTGTGAGGGAATTGAGCCCACTCCGTGCTCGCCGCTCCCGTGCTACGGCTCGCCCACCCACATCGAAGCCTGTGGCCTGCCTCTCGGCCTGTTTTGTTATACACGCATTTTAATTGTTTTATTAGGAAGATGCTGTAGGTGGTCTGCAATATGTTTGGTCCTCTAAGCTTATTGTTGAACTGAAAAGACAGTGTCCCCAGAGCTTGTCTTACCATCTCAGGGTTGGGATGTCACTGGAACAGGGTGCCCCCCCAGCATCTCCTGATTACCTGCACTGCACCTCGCTAAATGCCAGGTGCACACAGGACAGTGAGACGTGACCCTGTCAAGCAGGAGCCAGGATCTAACTGAAGATGGGAGGGTGGCATCTGCGGCCGTCATTGATGCCAGGCTGTGGGCGCTGAGGTGGCGGACGGGCCTGCGCCTTGTGGAGGGAGCGGAACTCAGGCAGACAGAGCCCCGGAAAGCCAGCCCCACCAAGCAGGCTTGGTGGGGGCCAAGCTGATGGAGGAGGCGTGACAGCCGAGGACAGCTCAAAGCAGGGTGGCCGCGGGACGGCGGCGGAGCGGGGATGACAGCATCCTCGGCCCAGTGCCGTGTGTGTTCCTCGGCAGGTCCAGGCCCTCCCACAAGAGCCCCCCCCACATGTGGGTCCTCCCCAGAACCTCCGAATGTGAACTTAGGTGGACACAGGTCATTGCAGAGGTCACTGGTTAAGGTGAGATCATACGGGAACAGAGCAGGCCCTGACTCCGTGACGAGTGTCTCTGTAGAAGAGACACAGGGAAGGCCAGGAGAGGACACAGACACACAGGGGAAGAGGCCACGTGTCCGCCAGCAGAGATGGGAGTGATGAGACTGAGCCGGGGACACCCAACAATGCCGGAGCCACCCGGGGCTGGGACGGCGGGCAAGGCCACCGACGCCAACGCCTTGGTTGTCGACTCAGGGCTGCGGAGCCAGGAGCCAGGGGAGAGCGGGGCTCTGTGGCTCTGAGCCATGTGGTCGTTTGTCCCTGCAACCCCAGATGCTGACTGGAGGGCTGAACCAGTGCTAACGGGTCCAGCAGGTGGGGCGTCCTGTTGACAAGGATTAGGAGGTCCCCGAGGGATGGACGCCGGTGGAGGGGCCCGAAGCCAGGCTGTTGGCAGAGGGAGTCTCGGCGAGGGTTGTGCAGAGGCAGGGACGGGCAGGGAGACTGCTGAGGGCTTTGTGGCCGTCGGGTACAGGGCACAGGGCTGGTGAGGGAGCAGCACCATGATGGGCCAGTCCGTTCTTCGGGAAGACGCGGTGGGGCCGTTGCCCTCCTGAGTTAATGAAGCTCGGGCACGCTCTCCCCCACCGACCTCCGCTTCCCCGATATTCCCCGCACCAGCGGGAGAGGGGCAATCTGGTCCTCCTCCTTGGCGACAATTAGGCTTCCAACCAGGGTGAGCCGTTCCTCCATCACAACGTAAGACAATGAGAGTGCGTACGCGGGGGAAGGCACATGGCAGCCCCAGTGGGCAGGGCTTTATCCAGAGCTCGGGCCCTGGGGCGGAGAGGCCCCTCTTTCTCCGGCAAGACACAAATCTGAGTGTGAGATGTCATTAAAGCCCCCTTCCTCTGGTACTGCTTCTGTTTAGAATAACAAAAACACATCAGTGGTGAGTTTCTGTTATTTTTAATAAAAGAAAACCCTTTAATTTACATATATTTAAGGCTAAGTAAATGAAAATGCATTATGTTATCACTGTTCTGGTGAATAATGAGCCCATAGGGTTCAGGAGAACGTTTGCTTTTCAGACCCTGCACGCCCAGCTCAGGTCTGCCCCTGGGGCGAGGGAGGGGGCGCACGGCCTTGTCGGGAGCACTGGCCCACACATGGTGTTTCCTGAGCTGGGCTGGTGATGCCCAAGCAGGAGACTTGGGACGAATGGGTTCTAGTTAAGCTACAGCCCGAAACCTCGTCATCGAGGTCATGCGGCCTGCAGGTGCTCAGGGCCCGTCCCCCCGCCAAGAAGCCCAGGGTGGCTCCGTGGCCCACACACCTCCCTCCTGAAGGCCTCTGCCACACCAGGCAGCGTGAGCCAGGAAAACAAAATTCTACACACACACACACACACACGCATGCACACACACCTTTTGTCCTCTACATTTTACTAGAATAATAATGCCCTTGGGGTCATTGAAAATCAGCATTGTTCCAGACCTTCACAGAAGAATCTGGTGTTCCTGTCCTGCCATGGTTTCCCAGAGAGGACAGACTGTAGCCGTGTCTTCTGTGAGACCATGGGCGAGGGATTGAGCCCAGGCTCTGGCATGCAGCAGCCCCAGAAGGACGGGTCACTATTTTTACTCTCATGAACAGCTAACAAGCATTTTCTGTGTTCTGTGCTGACGTCAGTGGGGGCCAGGCTTCCTTTTCTGAGAAGCATACTTTCCTGTCAACCTGAATAAAGAGGTAAACTGAGGGAAGCTCGAACGACCAGACACTGATCTCATTCGGGGGCAGCAGAAGAATTGCAGCTGGGGAGACGTGCGCTGTAGCGAGCGGCCAGGAGCCCGTGGAAGGCCCGGGGCGGCTGCATTCACGGGCAGGAGGGCAAAGAGGGGGCGTCCGACCCGAGTCCCAGCAGTGAGTTCCCTGGCTTGAGGACGGAGGCAGACTGTTGGCAGGCACGTTGGTTGGGAGCTAAGTGTGGTTTTCTCTGAGTCGGGCGTTTTCGGAAATCAGTCTGTCGGTTCTCAAGCTTCGTCTTCCCGAGGGTGCAGGCGCGAGAGTGTCCAGTCCATACGCTCTGGTTGCTCTGTACATTGACGTTTTTTCCCATTCTCTACCTTCAAGGGCCGCATTTGGGCCCGAGGGGCTCCCTCCTGGGTGGTCTGCCCCTCCTTCCACAAAGTGCGAAAGGAGGGATGGACTTAGGGAAGAGAAGCTCTCCACCACTAGGGAGGCCTCCAGGCTACCAGGTGGCTCCTGGAAGGGTTTCCTTTGAGCCATCCTAGATGTGCTCGTGTTGGGCAGTGCAGACCAGGAGCCCCCATGCTGTGAAAACTGAACTGTGGCCGGGCCTTTCAGGGAGTCCTTCCTGCCTGGAGCAGGTTGGCCAAGGCTTCCAGGAGGAGGTGGCTTTTGCATCCGGCCCGAAAGTGCAGCTGAGGAGCGGCTGAGTGGCCCCAGGAGAGCCTGTGGCCAGAGCGGAGAGCAAAGGCAGGCCAATCCCTTGGACATTTGGTGACATTTACTGCGTCAGTGCAAGGACACACTCTTTTCTCTTGGTTTCTATTTTCTCCAGTTAATCAGGTGACTTGAAAAGAAGCCAGATGAGGGTATTGTTTGCCCTGACAACACCCTGATGATACTGTCTGGGGAGATCCGAGGGAAATGCTGCCGTTCTGAGCGATGGAGTCATTAGGGCCTCTCATCACCTCTGCATATCTAGGTTAATTACTGCAGAGACCCTGGAAGTGGCAGCTATAATTTTTCTCCAGAAAGTACCACTGTTTTTACTCTTGGACGGACCTCGTTTTGTAGTGGTGTGATGATTTTCGTAGAATGGCTGGCTGTGCTCCTGCTCGCAGGCTCTGGCCAGCACCTTGCACTAGATTTGGGCTGTAGCTTGTGCAGCGGACCCGTGACATGCACTCGTGCCCCCGCGGCCCGCCGGTCAGCAGCAGGCAAGCAGGTCTGTCCTCCCAGGGGAGGCTCGGGCGTCGGGCAGCTGTGGACGCACGTGCCCACCTGGGCATGGGCTCACTTCTGTCTGGAAGATCGCCAACAGACGCGTACCAGACAGCATGAGGTCACACGCCTCTGGCTTTGGGTTATCGCCAAAGTCACAGCAAGGGGCTGCTACCCAGAGAGTATTAGGACCTGGGTGAATCTTGTGTGTCTGAAAAAGTCACCTGTGGCGTCGTTGGTTTGGGGCGAGATCTGAGGAAAGTGCGTTGTGTGCCTGCTGAAGTCTCTCAGGACGGGACAGACTGCTTCGGTGGGGGGTAGCGTCTCTGTTCATTTTACTGTAGAACCAGGAACAGCTCACTTTAAAACCTGTCCCTAGAGCTGTTTCTCCTGCCCTGCCGGCCGTCCACTGCCGTGTGGCATGACCGCACCCCTGCCGTCCACCTGGGG
>NC_048224.1:139690695-139776538 GCF_002007445.2 Ailuropoda melanoleuca
TTTGGGCATGCCCCAGCAGGACCTGTCTTTGTCTCCACAGCCTCACCAGGCAGGCTTCCTGGTTGTCACAGACATGGGCCATTTGGCCACAGGGTTTGAGGGAGGGGCCCGGAGACCGGTGCTGATGGTCAGAGAAGTCGTCACCTTCCAGGTCCTGCTTGCTCCCCGTCCTCGGGGCTCTCACGGGACGGCTGCTCCATCCTGGGCATCAGCCTGAGTACAGGCAGGAAGAAGTGGGAGGGATGGGACCAGGGCAGCCTGCCGCTCTGTTGCCTCTCCATGCACTTCTGGAAAGACAGTGGGCTTCATCCCCATCTGCCACTTGGCTCCTCGCACCCGGGACTGGCCCTGCACCCCTGCGTCAGCACCCCAGACCCTGAGCCTCCCTTGGGAACCCCACAGACTGCCTCGGGTCAGCCTCCGCCAGCATCCTTCCAGCATGATCCTTGGATTTATTCAGGAGGATGCGCTCTCAAAAAGTGGCAGCAGGCGAGAGGATGTACATCGTTTGTGGCCCTTACGTGTCTACTTTCAGAGTCCACATTCCCCGTGACACTGTGTGGATGGCCAGCCCGAAAGGTCCTTTCCACTGCCTGCCGGAGTCTGACACTTGCTGCTCACCTCCGGTCCCATTGCCATCCTTGGGGCGCAGTCACTGTGGGAACGCCGGGACCTTTCTACGCTGTGGGTCCTCCAGTGGCGAGGGAAACCCTCATCCTGGCCGTGTCCCACACGCCCGCCTCCCCCAGTGAGCACGGCCCTTCCGGCCAGCCCATGCCTCCTGCTTCACGAGGCTGTGGGGCTCTGGGGGGACGGGCTTTTCTGTCAACCTCTTGGACTTGCACCTCCTGGCTGGTAACTTGTCCCTCGGGGCAAAGAGGCAAAGCTGAACTCGCGTGCACAACCTGGATGTGACCAGGATGGAGATTTCCAGGAGACAATGTGGGTCGGGCGCTCGGGGCTGGGGGTGCTGTGTCTTGCCTCTGCTGTCCACCACAGTCTTGAGAAAGTGCCCAGTACACCTGTATAGCCCCAGTCCTCCCACCGGTGCCGCTCAGAGCCGTCAGATCCTTGGTCAAACGGCACGTGAAGGGTCGTGCAAACATTCGTCACTGCTTAAGTATGGAATAATTGACAAGGGCAGACCTCCATACACAAATGTGACTTTCCGTGTATTTATTCACTTTTGGTTGGGGTGATGGCCAGAACCTCCTTCTTTCAGAAGAGTCTGGAGAGCTTTCTCCCTCAGGGGAGATCACTCGTGCACGCCTGCCTCACATAGTCATGTGTACTTACTCCGTGTGGGGGCTGTGCCACGCATGACCCCTAGCCACGTGTCCCCACTTGGGGGCATTTCCACCCAGCGGTCCCGTGGTCGCCCATGTCAGAGTCCCCGGAAAGCTCTTCCTAAAGCCGACTCCCGACCTCCCCTCAGACCCACCAACTCTGCGTCCTCACGAGCAGCCCCGGATGCCGGGCACACCCAAGTGTGGGGGGACTGTTTCTGGCCAGCGAAGTCGGAGCTGCCGTTGTGGTGGGGTGGGGTCTCCGGGGCCTCTCTCCAGGCAGAACTCCCCGCTGGCTGGGCACCTGCATCGGAACCAGCTGGGGGACTCGTCCTGCCTGGCCCCAGTTCTCGAGCTTATGACTCCTGAGGTCAGATAAGCCCTGGGCATCTGCGTGTTTGGCAAGGATGCCAAGCATCTCAGACTCTCGCTGAGAAAAACTGCGCCGGACCAAAATCACCGTGGGAAACTGTGATGGAGACTCAATGTTTGCATCTTCCGACTCTGGTGCAGAAATCAAGACCCCCCGAGGCCCGCTATTTACCAACAGGGCCTGCCAGGACCTTTCTCCTGTCTGGCGCCTCCCAGAGGGGACGCGGGTGGGAAGCCGAGCTGCACCCCAGGGCTGAGGCAGCCCCAGCAAAGCTGCGAACACGGGTGAAACCCAGGGCTGGCTGGGCTTCTGGTCCAGTGGTTCGTTACAAAGGTGCATCCCTTCTGTCACCAGCCGTGTTCCAGGCGCTCCCCCAGGGGATGCGAGATTCCACGGGAAACGGGACCGAGTCCCTGCTCTGCTGCACACGTGTCCGGGGAAGGAAGGACGGCACAGAGCTTGGGCGGGGCCGGGAGACCGCGCATCGCGCTTGAAAATCAGATGGAGCTCGTACATACCAGGTTCGGAGCAGCTTCTGAAGTTTCAACGGGCTCCAGCTTTCTAGGAAAGCGGCACAGATGGCATGGAGTCCGCGGACCGCTCCCACCCAGCATCCCTGCCATCGCATCGTGCACTAGTCCGGCACACTGAGATTTGTCCCTGACTATTAAATCCGTACTTTCCTGACTTCGTTTGTGTGAAAAGCGCTTTCTCAGGCTGCCGTCAGGACGTCAGGATGACTGTGAAACCCGGACTCTGTTGCATCTTTGCGACCTGTGCAACACCCTGAAAAATACTTCATGTGCGTTTCTTGGAATTTTGTCCTCGTGACGGCCCTGACTCAAGACATTCAGTGACTGGCTCAGGGACACACATCTGACCTGCTTCGGGGCTGAACGCGGACTCCAGTTTGTCTCCGTTCAGAGCCACACTCCTTCCTGTGCCACTGCCCCTTCGGGGGGCGGGCGGGGGGTTGACTGGGGTGTCGCCATGCTGGTGGGACCTGCTGGTGAAACCCCCGATGGGGAACCCCGAGGTGGCTTCCACGGGACAAGCTGACAAGGTGGTTGTGGCTTCCTAAGTCTCGGATGGCGAGTGAGAAGGCTGGAAGAAAAGGCTAGTGTGGTGTGTTAACGGCAGCCTGGGAGTTCACATATCTGAATTCAGATACGGGTTTTTCTCCAACAGAAGGAGATGCGGAATCGAAGTCCTAGCGTGACATAACTCACATGAGAAAGCAGCCCTGCCTGGTAGGTCTCACGGATTGTCACGTGATGACAGCAGGATGACTATGCTGTGGGGTCGTGGGTACATTTTCTGGGTAAGTCTGGCGGAGGAGCGGCTTCACACTGCGCCTGTCTGCTCCTCCCTGAGTGTAGACAAAGTCACCGCCCACAGACCTTTGGCTCTCCGCATGCATCAGAGCTTTTTCCAGATGGCAGGAACCCAGCTGAAATCCACTGGGACCCAAGAGGGCTGTCTCGGTTCCCTCCACTGGAAGGGCCAGAGTGGAAGGGGCTCCGAGCTGGATCCAGGCCCTGAGACGTGTCATGTGGTCTCGGCTTGCATTTGTCAGCTGGTCGCACTCTCCGTTGTCGTCAGAACCACGGGAAAGGGGCTGGAGCCCCGAGCTGGAGGATGGCCGTCCATGATCCCAGGAGGAGATCCTATGCTCCCAGCCCGGGGCCCATTCTCACCTCCTCACTGCTGCTGCCTCTGTCAGCTCTGTCACGTCAGAGTGCTGCCGACTGCGGTCGTTACCAGAAGTTTATTGCCCACTGTTCTGGAGGCAAGAGGTCCAAGATCAGGGTCTCCCTGGGGCCTCTCTGCTTGGCTTGCAGATGGCCGTCTTCTCCCCGTGTCCTCACACGGCTGTCCCTCTGTGCCTGTTTGCGGCCTCATCACCTCCTCTTCTGAGGACACCGGTCAGACTGCATTGGGGCCACCCTTGTGACCTCGTTTTACCTTAATGCAAACGCAGCCCCTGCTGAGTCCTGGGGGCTAGGACTCCGACCTATGGGTGAGGTTCGGCTCCTAACACAGCCTCTCCCATCCTTCCCCTGCTCTCGCGGTGGCTGTGGGATGCTTTGTCAGCCACAGGGCGGCCTGGCTCGGAGTCACTCCCATGGGTAGTCTGAGTCATTTGTAGGGGACACACCAGGGGCTCACCCCTCTGACGGTGTGGGCTTCGTCAGTCACATTCCAGGAGTGAGGATGCACTTTCCAGTTTCAAATACCTAAAATCTCAAACTGCTTGTTATCCTTTTCTTTTTAGATTTTTCTAAAATAACTTTTAGGTTACTATTTTTCATAACTTAAATGGTAAGAAACCAAAATTATCAAATGTTTTTAAATTCAGAAACTTGCACTGAAAAAGGCGGAGCCTTGGTCATTTAAAATCATCGTCTGCCTTTCCGAGAGCGCAAGGCACAAGTGTGCGCACACGCCCGGAGCAGCCCTCCTCTCCAGAGGGTTCCCCCATTCCTGGACGTGCAGCAGGATCACAGCGGCCATCCTGGGACACACACCTGTCATCGGCCTTCGGTGGATTTCGGGGACACAGACCTTTCCCACAATTCAGGTGTACACAGAGGATTAAAATGCTGCTTGTACTCCTGCCAGAAACCGGATACTAGAACGTAGCTGTCGCCTGAAACGTGACTCCGTGGACCCTGGCAGAGACAGGCAGGGGCCGCCCCTCACCACGGCTCGCCTTTGCTCTTGCGTACCTGCTGCATGGCTGTGGGCCCTGCCAGGCGATTTCCCAGCCATTCACATGGCCTTGAAGTAGCTGGTGGAGGTGGTCACACGTTGAGCAAAAAAGCAGAACAAAGTCCGGATTCTTCCTTCCTAAAACCTGTCCGGCAGGCAGAGCTGTCTGCTGCAGGGTGAGGCTCATGCCGCCTGGGCCCGGGGGCCCGCTGCCCGGTGCATCGTCACGAAAGAGGCTTTCTGGCCATGCGGTCGCAGGAGACTGTCCCACCGTCCATCTCAGGACGCATTCTGGAAAACGCCTGCTCCAACGCGCTTGCTTAGGAGCACAGCTTTATATATGTTTCCTGTAACAGCTTCGGGCTCTGAAGGTAATTTATGAAGCAGAATTGCTGTTGACTTTGATCCTTTTTGGTGGTTAAGTACTAATAAAATGAGACCAAGCTGGCCGAGATGTCTCACAGCTGGTGTGCAGAGCTGATCGACAACTGAAATACATCAAATATTCATCTCTCTCCTGGCATCCTGCCCGCCTCCACGACGTTGGCACAGGAGTGCCATGAAGGCCACAGCAGCTCACACCGTATGCCCTCCTGCACTGGGCCTTCCCTGTCTGGGATCTGTGCCCTCTTGCCGCTGGCCTCCTTGTGTGCACGATTTCATGGACCCCGAATATGAACGAACGTCCAGGGNGATTTCATGGACCCTGAATATGAACGAACGTCCAGGGCGGACAGGCTCCCCTACGCAGCGCCCACAGTCCTTCCCCCGCACACAACCCAGGAACTGAGTGCGAGTACAGCTCGAGGCCCCACGCTGTGTGGCTTTACCATGGGATTTCCTGAGGAACAGGCCAGTGTCAGAAATGGCTTTGTGTGCGGACACACTGAGCAGTTATGACTGGACTCCTTGTTTCTCCAAAGGGCGATAGCTTGAAACTTTTCTTTAAAAGGGTTGCCAGGGTCTGGTTCCTGGGAAAACAGATCTGAGACCCAGATTCACCTGCAGGAGTTTCGTGGGGAGATTTCTTGAGAGTAGCATCTGTGGGAGGAGGGTCACGTGGCTGGGGAGCTCTGCCATGGCGTCATCCCACTCCACCCACGGACTGAGATCACACCTCAGTCCTGCTCCTTCGCTGGCCACTAGGGACCTGCCCCCGTGGGGTGGCCGGGGAGAGACACTAGTGCCATAGTAGGGGAGGGCGTGGGGTCACGGCCCCTACCCTGGCATGTCTGACCCCAGATGTGTGGACTGCTCAGGGTCTGTGGTGGACCTGACTGTTCCCATTGGTGACATGGCCACTGGACATCCACTGGTAAGTGCCCGGTTCCCACCAGAGCCCCGGAGCATGCCAGATACTGTCTCCAAACGACATATGATTCCTTGCTGTGGATGGCGTGGCCTGCTCCACAGCCCTGGGGTCCAGGGTGAGATTCCCCCTTCGGTACGCCCCAGCTCAGCATGACATTTCCCCACTGGGTATACCTCCAGAATTGCAGGGCCTCTGGCCATGGGGTCACAGAAGAGGGCTGTGTGCACCACCGCCTGGCCCTGCTGCCTTCCCGTCTCTGGGCCCACCGTAGCTGGGAGCTGTTTCCATCACTAGATCGGCACTGGAGACACGTTCCCCAGTCTGAAGTATGCTGCCTCCAGAGGCCAGTGGGGCCCCCACCCTGGTCACAGCTTTTGCATAGTGGAGGACGTGAGTGGCGATCACCTCCCCTTTACTTCGGGGGCACGTCTCAGTCCCAAAATGGGTAATCCTTAGGATTTGTCTCCCGCCCCCCGGAGCTCCCGTGTCTTCCCATGGCCTTCATGTGTTCCTCAGCCTTGCTCTTTTGGTGACTGGTGGTTGGGTTCTGTGGGGAGCTGTTGTGGTCCCAGTCCTGTAGGACCCCCCCACTCCAGAGTGCATGGAGCGAATGCCGCCAAGGACACTGCAGCCCCCTGACGTGAATGTGAGCCGCTCTGGTCCTGCTCCTGGTGAGGGACAGAAGCAAGGCTCCCTCCGGATTGGGGGCTGGATCCCACGCTCCCGACGGCCTGGCAAGCTCTCCCGGAGGGGATTCCACACGGGTGCCGAGGGTGCAGCCGTGCAGGTCCCCTCGACGTTTTGGAGGGGACGCCCCGGTCGGGTAAGTGGAGATGCAGCAGAGACTGCCCGCGCACAAGCCCTCCACCCGCGGGCGGGCGTGCGGCACCGGCCTGGCTTTGCAACTGTGCGTGGGCTCCCTCTAAGCCCTCCTTTCCGAGAGCGCTCACCCCATGTGCTCTGTCCAGGGAACCGCGAGGTCTGTTCCAGTTTTACGGGAAATATCTGTTCGAGGTCCACATTCAGGAACTGGGAAAGTCACCACCGTGTGGGTCTCCGTTGATCACCAGGTCCGACCGGGGGGCCCGGTGATAGGCTGTGTCTGGATATTGGTGCTAATGTGAACTCCATTCCTCTAAACGTCATCATGATCTGCTTCACCCGCGGCACAGCAATCCCAGTGGCCGCCGCGCACGCATTCTGAAGCGGTCTGGGGAACCGAAGCCCGCGGCGGTCGGATTTATGAGGAAGGAGAATATCCACTGTGAAAGCCGCAGGGCTGTAGACTTTGTTACAGCAGCCTGCTTTTGGGGACTTAGAGGACACGTTATAAGTGTTTTTAAAAGAGGCTGTTACAACAACCCCGTGGCTGGACACTCGGGGCTGCAGGACACGTTGAGCTGCTGTCTGTAGGCTAATCACGAGCGTGTGCTGCCCACAGCTGCTGGCCCTGGGGGCCCAGGTGGCATCGGGACACGGCAAGCCTTAGCACAGCCCGCTCACCCCCCGTTACGGCACGCTGCAGCCCCCGTCCAGGGGCTCATGGCCAAGCACCACAGGACGGAGGGGACGCGGGAGGGACAAGGTCGGTCCCCCAGAATGACAAGCATCTCTGTGGTCGACCCCGGTTCTTCCTCAGCGTGACGATGGCACAGCTCTGGCTCCATTTCCCTGCCGCCTGTTACCCTCATAGCCTTCCCGCCCAGAGAGCTGTGCGCATGCTGCCCGGGTTCAGGGCCTGGTGGGCATTTTCCCGACGCTCTGCTTCCTGTGCAGCTGTTCCTGCAAACCCCTCCACTAACTTCCCGCGGCTGGTTACTCTGAGAAAGGGGCTCCTGTGAGGGAACTGTTCGCCGTCACCCAGGAGATTGCAAGGTCCTGGGGTTCAGTAGTTAACGTGCATCTCCATTTACAACTGGGTGTGTTTCTATCCGAAAGGCTGTGCATGTCAGTACACTAGCTGCATTTCTGAGCTCATACCTTGAATTTTGGCTCGAAAACAGAGCTCTTTGACCCAATGAGGATGCTTCTGAGAGGATGCAGGCCTGGGCTGGCCAGTAGGACAGCAGACCTTCCGGACAGGGCTCCTGACGCAGCGCTGGGACCCCAGACTCACTGGCCGCTTCCTCCGCACTGTGGCCTGGCGCTCCAGCAGACACACACAGAGCCGCACGATGTCCACTTCCTGTTTAAATTATGTTTTCTTTGCAGCTTTCTTGGCCGTCTTGTCACTGTTGCTCATCGGATGCCAGGATCGTAAGTGTGGGAGGTGATTCATAATTAGCGGAAGCCCCGGCTCCCATTAGCTCAGACATGAAAATCCGTACGCGTAAAGGGAGCGGCATGGAGCTGGCAGGCGTGCAGAGGAGAGCCACGAGCCACTGGGTGGGGGTTCACTGACTGGCGGGACCCGACGCGTGGACGAATGTGAATGTTCAGAATGGGCTTGTCATGCCCCCGCCCCGTAGATACTGATGTGTCGTTCATTTGGGGTTAATAGAGGCCCTGTGGAAGTCGTTTGTCTATAGTGTGCATTTTCGTCTAGCCTCAATGATTTCTGGGCACTCCCTCATGAACTTGACATGCACAGAGGTCCCGGGGCATCTTGTTAAAATGCAGACCCTGACTTACTTGGTCCTGCTGGGGCCTGAGACTCAGCATTTCCAACAAGGTCGCAGGAGGTGCTGGTACTACGGGCCTGGGACCCACGACCCAAGCAGACAGACTCGGCCACTGGCCGGTGGAGCTGCTGGTGGGCCCGGGCCACCGCAGCTGTGTGGGGGCTCCCGGCCTTGCAGCCGCTGCTGGGCCCAGGGCCGGCTGAGCTACCCTGTCTTCTTGGGCCCTGACGCAGTCTGGTTCCTGGGACTGGCTCCTAGGTGTGCTGTGGCCAGCCCGTCGGGGGGAGCGCATCCTCTGGCCTCAGGCTTTCAGGACGTGGCCGCCTCCACCGGAAAGCTGGGGGCTGCTTGGTTTCTCTCTGGCCCTCATTTTCCTCCGGAAGCTGAGCTGGGCCCAGGCTTCCAGCGTGGGTTGTTCGTAGGATGGAGAGGGGTGGGCCCTGAGCCCTTTCCTCCACTCCAGTCTCTGCAGAAGACCAGCACCAGCCTCTCGAGTGTCCCAAACTCAGTCCAGTCTACAGAGCCCCTTCTCTGAACCCCCACTGTCACCCCTCCTGGACCCTGTGTGTTTCTTTTCTTTTTTTTTTAATAATATTTTTATTATATTATGTTAGTCACCATACAGTACATCCCTAGTTTTTGATGTAAAGTTCCATGATTCATTGTTTGTGTATAACACCCAGTGCACCATGCAGTCTGGACCCCGTGTGTTTCTAACGGGCCTGCGCTCCTCCGTCTCTCTGGCCTCCATGCCCTGCATCCCCTCCTGAAAATGCAGCCCCTCCGAGGCTGTGTGCTTGCCCCCCACCTCTTCAAACCTCATCACTTGGCCTCTGCTCGGGGATTGTCCCTTGCTTTAGGGCCAACAACGGTGAACTGTTATGGTGACAGCTTGTGGCAGAATGTTGTTAGTGGAGTGGCCCCTGGCACTGGGGCGGCCCCGCTCACTTGTCATTTCATATCATCCTCTCAGCTGCTCGGTGTCACCCACATAATTACCTTTATTATACAGATGGGGACACTTTGCCATCGAAAGATATTTAAATTGTATGAAGCCGCACAGCTAATAAGTGGAAGACGGGGATTGTGTTCACGAATCTCAAAATAGTCTAATGATGTCAGTCTCCAGAGACGGTGTGATGGGGGTGTGTGTGCACAAGTGTGTATCTGTCTGTGGATCTGTGTGCACATATGTGTGTGTCTGTGCGTGTGTGTGCGTGGGGGGTGTGTGCACTCCGTGTGTGTGGAGTTGAGGAGGAGGAAAGAGAGCCGCCCAGAGCTTTCCCTTGGGATGGAGGCATTTTTGTGGGGCTCACCAGAGTTGGGCACCTGTGCCTGGAACAGTTTTCAGGCTCCAGTCTGTGCAGGAGGGCCGGGTCCCCCCCTCAGCCTGTCTTCCCTGAGCCGCAGGGATGACGTGCTTATGGTGTGTGTAGCCCCTAGAATGAGTTCACGTGACCGGGTGAGGCTCACCTGCCACGGGACATCCGGCCAAACGCTGTATTCATCTGAAGAGTGAGAATCTTGTTTGCTTTTAAAAATGATTACACTGAAATATTTAATTTGACATTCACAGCCCAGGTTTGAGGGAGAAAAGCCTCCCGTTAGCTTTTGCTCTCTCAACAGAAAAACCAAACAGTGCAGTGTGGTCCGAGCTTTGCAGGTCACCCATTTCCCCTGAATCAGCGAGCTGATCTCATAAACCGCTGACGTCTTCCCTTCCCCGGCCCGGGTTCACGCGACCGATGGCATGCTGTGTGGTGACCTGTCTCGTCTGCCCCAGTGCTTCCCGGAGATGTTCACTGGACAGGGTAGTATGTTACAGGTCTCTGTATTGGTTCACGTGTTTTGTATTATTTGGTAGGTGACAGACACCACAGCACGGTAAACTATTATTTAAAACAGTAACAGGCAGAACATCTCTACCTGTTTTAACCAATCTTAGGAATCTTCCTCTCCGAAATTCATGTTTCCTCCGTGTGGATTTTGGAGGTGAAAGTGAGAAATGGTTTAAATATACACACTACAGTTCAAAGCACATTGCACAAGTCACGGCAAAGTGAGAGAAAGATGTACTAGTAGGAAAAACGTCTTTTGAAACATTTTTTTACTTCCAGGCTCAATTTAAAAACAAAGTCTAAATTCTCCCTTCCGCAAGGGCAGATTTCCAGGGCTGGGGACGGGCAGGGTACCGAAGTGATGTGTAAACAGAGGAGTCCATGCAGAAGAAACATGGAAAGAAGACTCAGCCGAGTTAACCGGTGCCCCCAGTACGCGGGACACTCCGGGAGGGATGCGTCCATTGGACGCCTGCGCCGTGACAGATTGTTTCTGTTTCTGGTTCACCCAAGCTGCTTCCGTCTCACTGCCCACGACCACCCACGCACAGTGCGCGGCTCTCGGCCACTCCGTGTGTTTCTCTCCCTGAATGCAGGGGGTGAGCTGCAGGCGTGCTGGCTTCGTTGGTGCTCCTGAAAGGGGCGGGTCTAGGCCGTGGGACTTTGGTGAGCTTCGGCCTGTCTTCTTTCTTCTGGTTGTGCTTTTGCAGTAAACACTGGAAGCGCCCAGTTGCCCCCTCGATTTCAAGGTGCTTCCATCTGCCGCCTCCTTGCACCAAGTGGCTGGTCTACCTGGTGCCAGCAGTGGGCTCCCCACATTGCTTCCAGTAGGCGTTCGGGAAATGTCTGTAGAGGGAATGGACAATTGATTAAATGTATGTTTGCTGGAAGGCCTCGTGGCCTCTGTCGAGAGTGTTGGGCTTAGGAGAAGCTTAGGGCAGCAGGGTCGGGCGGGGGCGGGGAGCGCTCACCTCCTGGCCGCCCTCCTGGCCACAGCAGCCCGCTGCCCTTGTTGGCTCTCGTACAACCTGTTCTGCAAGAAGCCTTTCCTCACCTCTGTGTAGGTTCGTAATTGTGTGTGTGTGTTTAAAGTTTATTTCCTGTTTCTAAACCTTAATCTCGTCTATTCTTATATTTCTCACTTTACATCTGGCAGCTTTAGACACGAATCTCAATCTTCCCTCTCCTTCTTTTGAGCTTTTTTATCTCAGTGGTTTTTGGATTTAGCTTTTATTTAAATCTCATCAAACATATCTTATTTTCAATACTGACCTCTTTTTAAAGGTGTGCACCACATGCGGGGCTGAAGGCTTTGGAATCAGGCTGTTCCACCTCAAAGCCAGAAGCTGCCTGCTCCCTGCTTCTCCCCGGGCTGATGCAGAAGGCAGGGATGGGCACGGCAGCTCCCTGGGGCGGGTGGGCACGCCCGCTGCGCCACCCCTAGCGCCAGGTCCGCTCTCAGTACTCGGTGGATATTAGTGGCTAATAATGATCATCTTGGGATGTTGATTCTTTTGCTCTTAATTTCCTTGTTTTCCTATTTTTTAATTTATTTTTCTATTTTTACTTATTTATTTCCACTTCATTGCTTATTTTATTCTATCTGGTATATGGTATTCCTATTTTAATCTATACTTACTCTTATTAAAAATATAATTACAACATAGATCATAAATTAGAAAAATAGTACAAAATAAATGACACATGAAATATAATAACGCCACCAATTGTGTGTTCACCACTGAGCTTGGAAACATGGGACCCGGTCAGTCCCCAGGCCTCCCCCAGCTCCTCACCCAGGACGTCCCGCTCCTGCAGAGGTCACCGCCATACGTGTGTGTCCACGGATCCTCTCCAACAGTATATTGACTAGTTTGAGTGTTTTCTGACCTTACTATAAGTGGATTGTACTCTGTGCCTTGCTTTTTCCCCACTCAACATTCTATTTTTGAGATTCACCCATTTTTCACTCTTTAATGCAATTCATAGATCTCTTCTGACGTGATAGACGTGGGGTTTGGTATGAGTGCATTTGTTGTTTTTCCTGCAGTGAGCAGCGATGCTCTGGGCTTTTTTGCGCACACTCCTTGCCCACTGTGCGCCGGTCTCTCGAGGAACTCATGGCCAGCTCGCGGCACGTGCAACGTCTTCAGCGGTAGGAGGTGATGACGGACTGTTTAACAAACAGGCTCCTCTCAGTTCTCAGCTGCTCTGCACCTTCCTAGACTCTCAATGCTGGCAGACTTCTTTACTTAAAAAAAAAAGTTCAGCCAGTAATTATGAAATGGAATTTTGTTGGGGCTTAACTTTGCGTTTCCTGAGTTACAGTGAATTCATCCTGTATCCCTGGCTGCCCCTGTGAGGTGCCCGCTGCTACCTGTCACCTGTGTTTCTGTGGAGTTGATGGTCTTTTTCTTGTTGATTCACAGAAGTTCTACACGTAGTCTAGACTTGATTTCTTTGATGGTAGGTGGGATGAACTTTCTTCTCCCAATTTCTGACGGGGTCTTCTGATGCAGTTGGATGTATCCATCTTTTCTTTTATGCATTGTGCTTTTTTAGTCTTTAAAAAAAATCTTTTCTATGTGAAACTCATAAAGATGTATTTTCTTCCAAATGAGAAACAAATTGTTTCACGTAGGCTACGAATCCCTTGTTTTTGTACATGGGGTGAGGTAGGAAGCCCAATTCTTGATTTCTTTGGGTTACCAGTTGTCCCGTTATCTCTACTTAGCTGTCATGCCAGCTCTGTCAGACATTGAGTTTTGGTATATGTGTGGGTCTGCTTCTTCTGTCTATACTCTCTTCCATTTGTCTGTCATTCCTCATGCCAATACCACACCATCGTCATTACTGTAACTATATAGCAAGCCTCAGTAATTGCTATGTGGTTTTCCTATTTTATGTAGTTAATATGATAATTATATTGATACAGCTTAATGCAAGAGCAACACTGAAATCTTGTAGTAAACTCCATTTGGACTTAGATTTCATTTGCTGATGACTTTGCTGTATTTTTGCATTTGTGTTCCTGCGTGCCGCTGTTCACAAGTCAGGCTGGTCCGCCATCTTTGTTTCTCACGTGACCCCTGATTTTTATAACAAGCCTGATGAGCTGGAGGACTATTTATTCTTTCTGTATTCTCTGGAATGGTTGTGTGATGGAATTAGACAACGCTTGGTAGGATATACTTATAAAACTATCTCTATTTTCTTTACAGATAGTTTTTTTTAACATGATTCGAGGCAGCTAATGGTTAGAGCATCATGGAGTCCGTCTGGGGTCAGTTTGGATAACTTGTTTAATGTAGGAATTTATTATTTCCACATGTTTTTCAAATTGGTTGGGCTAAGTGCGTTCTTAATACTCTGATTTTTAATTATCTGCTGTGTATACATTATTACTCACTTTTTCATTCATGCTAGTGTATTTGATTTTCATTTCCAGAGATTTATTAATTTGATTAGATTTTTCCCCAAGAACCAGGTTTTGGCTTTGTTGACCCTCTCTTCCATACCCTTATTTCCACTGCATTAAATTCCATTCATCACCATTTCCTTTCTTTTGCTTTGTTGGCTTTGTTCTTCTATTCTAGTACTTTATTCATTTCCAGGCTTTTTTCTTTTCTCGTATAATTTAAGACAATAGATTTGCTTCTTGTCATGACTTTGGCTGCATCCCTCAATTCCTGATACCTAGTATTATTAATGCTGTTCAGCTCTAAATATTTTCTGATTTTTATTACGATTACTATTTTGATTCATGAGGCTTTTGAAAATGCATTTCTTATTTGACAAATATATGGATTTGGGTTTTTTTAAGTGTTATTTTTATTTTTTATGTTTTTAAATTTTTTATTTTTATTTTTTTGATGTAAAGTTCGATGATTCATTAGTTGCGTTTAACACCCAGGGCACCGTGCAATACGTGCCCTCCTTACTACCCATCACCAGCATTTGTTTTAAAATCATTTTGTTTTTATTTTGAACTTAAGACTATTTGTTGAATCTAAAATGCCACACAAGAAGTACTCAGATTTCAGAAATGCTAAAATGTGGGGAAATGGCAACGGTGATTACAAGAAGTCCTGATTGTAACACAGATCCCAATTTAGAGATACTAAAACTAAAAAAGAAAATCGTGCCTTAGAATCTATAAAATTTTGTTGCAGTCAGAAACCATGTGTTTATGTTATGTTAATTAAAATACTGTGCAATTTGCCTTATATGATCACTATGTGTAAATGTTACTTGAGTGTTTGAAAACAATTAATTCTCTCTGTGTAGTCCTAGTGTATTTTGCTATCAACCTTTTCAATGCTGTTGATCAAATATTTTATATCACTACTGATCTTTGCTTGGTCTGTTGAGGGTCTGGAGGTGTTTTTAGCAATCTTCTGTGATTCTAGATTTCCCAGTTTTTCCTTGTAATTCTATTTTTGTTGTATATATTTTCAAGCTATGTTATTAGGTACAAAATTCTTAGAATTATTATATTTTCCTGTTGAATTGAACTTGTTATCAATATGTCATGATCTTTTTAAAAAAAGTTTTGTATCTCAGGTAATTCCTTTTGCCTTCAAATTTTTTGTTCTCAATTGATAACAACATATCAATCCCAGCTTTCTTTGGTTATTTATTTGGAACATATTTTTCCATCTTTTTGCTTTTTACCTGTCTATGCCCTTATATTTTAGATGCATCTCTTATCAGTAGCAGATAGCTGGGAGTTTTAAATTGCAGCAGGATAATCTTAATCTTTTACTTAGGAAGTGTATTCATTTATACTTATTATGATTACTGATGTATTTGAATTTCTCTCTCTTTTATTTCACGCTATATGTCCTTCCTTTCTTAGGTTTCTTTTTCCTTCTGTTCTCACCTCCTTTTAAATTAAATTTTTTCTTCCTGTCTGTCTTATTTTCCAAGTCACTTTAGAAGTAATACATTCTGTTTCTATGGTATTTTTGATTACTTTAAAATTAGTAAGCCACAAACCATCTGACCTGACCAAATCTACGGTTAATATTTAGCCGCTTCACAAACGATGCAAGAGCCCGAGCATGCTTTTATTATAAATTATATGTTGCAATTGCTCTGTTTCTTGGTTCTATCTTGTTATTTTTAACCACACAAATTATATGTTATTCTTTTCCACAGCTAATGTTTGTTTAAACTTATGCATGTATTTACTATTTTCTTTGATAAACATTCCTTCTTGCATCTCAGATATTTTTTTCTGAGATCCTTTCTCTCTTCCTAGAGTTCACTCTAAAGAAGTTCCTCTAATGAGGGTCAATCATAGCATTTTTGAAATATCTTCTTTTCATCATCAGTGTTGAAAAATACAGTTGGCTGACTTAGAATTTCAAATAAACACCTATTTTCCCCCCAAAACTTTAAAGATATCATTCCATTGTCTTATGACTTCCCCTATTACTGTTGAGAAGACAGCTAGAATTCCAATTCTTATTTCATTTTAGGAAATCTATTTTTTTCTTCCCTGTCCATTTTAAAAAGTCTCCCTTTGTTGTTTATACTCATCAGTTTCGCTAGGATGTATCTAGGTGTGGATTATTTTTAATTACCCTTCCTGGGGTTTATGAGCATCCTAAATATGAAGATTCATGTCTTTGGGAAATGTTGGAAACATTTCAGCCATTATCTTTTCAAATACCCTCTCTCTTCCATTCTATTTTTCCTTCTAGAATTCTGATAAGAAATATATTTTCTCATCTAGTGCTACACCACTTAAACTTTGTTCTGCATTTTCCTTTCTCTGTCTACTCCACACTAAGTTTTTGAGAATTGAGGTCTGTCTTCCAATCCTATAATTCTCTCTTCAGCTGTATCTAGTCTGCTGTGTAACTTTTCTATTAGAATTTCTATTTTCAATTATTAGATGTTTCATCCTTTTAAAAATTGCTGTCAGGCTGCTGTTGTACATATGGTCAAGAGAGACTGTAGCTTTTCTCAGTCCACTTCACTCATTGTTAACTTTACTGTCACCTCTGCAACATATATTAGGAAAATAAAATGGCTGCTCCATGTCATTGACCTTTCCTTGACCCTTGATTCTGTGGGCAGAAATCGATTAGAGCACCCATCCCATCAGCTTGACAGAAATCCATAGATATTGCATAAACTAAACCTGTGCACTAATATTACTTTGAACCTGTGGCCAGTTTGTCAGTTTATAGGAATCCCAGTGGGGGAAAAACAAAGCTGTATTACAGATCCCTTTTCATTTAGGTTAGTAGTTAATGACTAGATGCTAGTTTCAGATGAACTGGGTGATTGCCTCCATGACAGAGAGGATAGGAGTATATATGCGAGGCTCCAACTGCTACGGGCTGTTTATAATCTTTATACCATTGGGTGTGAGTATTCACCTCTTTCCTGCAGAAATCTTAATATGCTTGGTTATGGTCTGCTGTCTGAGGTCCTCTTGGGTTGTTATATAGGATATGGTATTTGGTAGGATTTCCTTTCTGAAATCTGAGAAGTTATTAATTCTGAAAATAGCCGGCCCTGGGAATTTCAGAGAAGGGATTGTGGCCTTGGAGTCCTTAGGTCACTGAGTTCTGGTAAGGATTAAAAACAGTGAGTATTGCTCTCAGTAAAGCACATACTGCTTGATGGAGAGTAAACACTGAGCAGTAACCGCTCTTAGTTGTGACCGCAGCACTCTAGAAATGGCTCTGATTGTCGGACTTCCTGGCGAGGTCGTGGGGTTGCCGGGCAGGACGATGTGGAGCTAGGCACCCTAACCTTGCTGTGCTGTCTTGCCTCTCACACACGTCAGAGTGCAAGCTGCGTGAGCATTTTGGACTCGTTAGGTACAGACATAGGTTGGAAGCAGCAGGGCTGAGAACTCGAATCTACATGGTTCAGTGGGGTGGGAAGGCGGTGGTGACGTGGAGCTGTCTGCTTAGGGAACCCCACTCCAGCCAGAGAGGTTGGAGGGTTGTGTCGCAAAATGCTTGTGGCGGACACGCTTCCTAGGCTTCCGGCAGGAGGGGCGGGGACGGCTTCTCTTCTCCCCTTTGCGTGGAAGTCAGTTGTGATGTCATTCAGTATGTCTGTTTTATCTTCTCTTGCTTATTGGAGTTTTCTTCTTAATCAAATTAGTAAATACTTTTCAAGACGATTTAAAGCAAATATGTTTAAAGATAAAGGCTGGCTGCTTGGTTGAGTTGAAAAGTAGCTCTCAGTTACTCTAAAGCAACTTGGTAGCATTTATCAACCCTCTGAAGAGCGCCAGCACCCTCAAACTGTGAGCTCCACTTCCGGGAAATCAGACTCAAAGATGTGAAATGGAAAAAACACATCTAAGCAGGAAGACATCCCTCACAGGGTAGTATGTAGTCTGTAGTAGGGAAAGGGGATGAATGTGTATCAGCTGGGGCATGGTTAAGTAAGTCATAATATTTCCCATGTATGGAATATCCCAGAGCCATTGAAAATAATGCTTCTTAGTGACATGGGAGCTGCTGGTGACAAATGCTCTGGGACAAAGCAGGGTGTGGCATTTTGTACGATGCATGGTCTCAACTGTGTGACATACGTGCACAGAACAGCACTGGAAGGAAGAGAACCGGAACTGGTGTGCGTTTCATGTGACAGTTGGATTACAAGTGTATTTTAGTCCTTTCTCCTTTTTTTGTATTTTACATTATAATGAGTTGATTTCTTAACAAAAAAGTAATAATAAGAAAAAAGTGATTTGTGGACGGTGTGAGGTCCACAGTGAAAAGTGTTGGAGCAAGAAATGGATGGTGACCCAGGCTGGTGGGTGGACCCGACAGCCGGCCCTGCACGCACAGACGGCAGCCACAGAGCCCCTGGTTTGGGTCTGGGGTAGCGCCCATGTAGAGACAACACTGAGGTCCCAGCGTCCAGGAAAGGGACCCTACCTGGGCCCATCCTGCCTAGATGCCGGATTGCCATCATCTCTGCTGATAGACCAGCCAGGCTGCGTGGGGATGGGTGGTCTTACTTCCCGTTCTCCTGCGAACTTGTAGTGAACAATTTCCTAACCTCTCCGAAACTCAGTGCCCTCACTGATAATGAGGAACTTGCATTGATCGGTTGTTGTAAGGGTTAACTGATGAAAAGCTAGGAGCTTAACAAAGTGCCAGATGCAGAGCAAGTGTTCAAAAAGGCAGAGCTGTTCTCTCTGGGGCATGCGCGTAATCCACCAGTCAAACCCCCAGGGGCTGACGTGAGTGTCGTCATCCGGAGACACTAGAAGAAGCGCCCATCTGAATTTGCGGATCTCTGCAGTTGGGCCCCCGGCCCTGGGTGGCCCTCCTGTGGGTCGACAGCAGGCTGCACACGGCGTGTGGGCTCCAAATGTGCAGTTCACCCTCCCGCCTCTTTTCTGTGCGNAGGAGCTTAACAAAGTGCCAGATGCAGAGCAAGTGTTCAAAAAGGCAGAGCTGTTCTCTCTGGGGCATGCGCATAATCCACCAGTCAAACCCCCAGGGGCTGACGTGAGTGTCGTTATCCGGAGACACTAGAAGAAGCGCCCATCTGAATTTGCGGATCTCTGCAGTTGGGCCCCCGGCCCTCGGTGGCCCTCCTGTGGGTCGACAGCGGGCTGCACGCGGCGTGTGGGCTCCAAATGTGCAGTTCACCCTCCCGCCTCTTCTCTGTGCGGTGCGGGGGTGCCGCCTGGGAACGTGCCTGGAAATGGGGTGTGGAATGTAAGTTTGGGGCACTGCCATCGTGTGTCCTTTTCCTGTTTTTTGAGAATAAGAAGAGAAACGAGAGAGAAAGTGAATGAAAGCTCGCTGAGTGTGTGATGTGGCTGATGGAGCGCTGTCCTCTGTGACCGGGGCTCATGGTTTACTCTTGACCCGTTGGTCCATCCTGCGGGCTGTTCCGTCTCTGCCCCCCCGGTGTTGGGGTGAGAGCAGGGACGTGCTGCCCGGGACCTTGGCTTTCACTCTGTAATACCAGGAAAGGGGTAGGCACACTTCCGTACTCAGCAAAGCAGTCTGATCTCCTTTTGTGGAGACAGGAGATGGTGGGGAATGCAACCCACGCTCTAGACTGGCTCCGGGATCTCCCTGCCTTACGAGCGTGCAGAATGGGATTTACAGCTGCAGATAATAGGCGCTATAAATGCATTTAAAGGTCAGTCGTTTCCTCTTTTTCTAAACACTGAGCCTGCTGAAGGGCATCCATATGCACTGGCTCTGCGGTGGGTGAGGACTTTTGTGGACACTGGGGCTCAAGTTTTGCCTCAACCCTAATGCATGTTTACCCAGTTATTCATTGGATCTCTAACTAGTGGTGGGTCCCCATTTGGGGGAGGCCTGAAGCCTACAAAATTCAGCCCCGTCAAGCAGGATGATCATAAAGCATCAATAGGCAATTCGAGGGCCCTTCTCAGGGCTGGAGGAAGGGCTACGCAAGAGGGAGGTGCCGGTGGAAGCTTCGTTGGCTTTGTGATTCCAGGGTCGTGATGAGCCGTGACCCCTGATGCCCAGTGCTGCCTTGGGTACCTGTGTGCTCTCGGAGCCTCTTCCTGTCTAGGCCCTGGACAGTCCCCGGTCCATTGCTTGTGGCCCACAGCATGTCCTCACTGAATTCATCTGAGGGGCTGGATGGGCCCCGAACCCTCAGGCTCCCTGTGCCCTGCTCAGTTTGCAAGAATGGATGCCTTGCTGCAGTGAAAATCCAGTGGGCTTACGACTGAGCATTCCGGGCGAGATCCATGTGCTTCCTACCTGTAGCCGTGAGCCCACTCATCAGTGATAATCAGGAAAGAGCACCTGTCCAGAAAGGAGGGGCTGCACCCCACGCAGGAGGAGGGTGGGGGCCAGTGATGAGGCAAGCTTCGCTGACCCAGAGTTTACGAGTGTGAGGTGGGGTCCCAAGTCCAAGGCCCTGGTGTGGCTTCAGAATAAGCATTAGGGACCAACAGCCCCACTGGAAGGGAGGCTCCTGGAGGGTGGGAGGGGGTGCAGAGCAGACCGGACCCAGGGGACGAACTCTGATGGGGACCCATGGTGAGCAGGACTCTGGAGGAGCAGCCCTGCCTCCAGAGGGAGTTAGAGATCGGGGAGTGTGCGGGGCTGGTCTGAGCCTCGTTCTCCCCAAGAAGAGCAAGTTCTTCCTGGAGCATGGAGGCCGGAGGAAGACAGGGAATTCCTCACCAGGAGGGCTCCTGGGGTGGGGGTCTCGGGCCTCCACTGCCCAACGTCGTCTTCCCAAGGTGGAAGGACGCAGCAGCCTGGAAAGCTTTGAGATCGTGCTGAGACAGGCGGCGTGGAAGTCCCGGGAGCAGCTCTCGAGGGTGGAAGACTGGGGCGTGTGAACAAGAAGTCGGTGCTGTGTTCCCTGTTTGGGGATAACAGCCTCCAGAACCGCCACAGCCCATTCCGAACGCGGCACAGTTAAATGTAAAATATCCGAAGAAGTGTCGTAATTTGTATCCTGTTTATAAAGCAGGAGGAAAAATTACAGTGTGAGGTAAGCGTGGTTGAATTACGAAAGCATACAATGCAATCTATTATCCATCAGCAAAACGGGAATATTAAAATTATCTCCACGGATGGGAAGCATAGGAGCTCTAAAAATTCAAATCTAGGGAGCGATACCTCAGTCCCTGGAGCAAACAATGAAGGGATTGGAAGAATGTTTACACGAGAGAAAGCAGAAGCAGGACCTCTTCAGACGCGGTGTGCAACCACGGGTGAGGAAGTACTGTCAGATTATGAAACCAGCCAACATGGAAAATGTGAACGCACAGCCCGGGGGGGAGGTGAGCACAGGATCCAGCAAACGCTGCCCGGCGTCAGGGCCGTATCTCCTGGGAAGGGAGCCCGAGAA
This sequence comes from Ailuropoda melanoleuca, assembly GCF_002007445.2. Classification (NCBI taxonomy): domain Eukaryota; kingdom Metazoa; phylum Chordata; class Mammalia; order Carnivora; family Ursidae; genus Ailuropoda; species Ailuropoda melanoleuca. The sequence continues at coordinate 139,711,680 of NC_048224.1, forward strand.
AGCCCTTCGGCGACCCTTCCCCAGGAACCAGGCAAAGGCAGGCCTCGCGCCCTCTGACAAACGGAACAGCACCTCAGGTGTTTCTTGGCTGGGAGGAGTGGGGCTGGAGTCCGGCTCGTGCGGGGGAGCCCCTGGCACCCGCCCCACCACCCGGTCCCCACGGTTCTGCCTTCCGTGCTTCGCCTTCTCCCGTGCACCCCCCTGAGCATCTTTTTTTTTTTTAAAGATTCTATTTATTTATTCGACAGAGATAGACACAGCCAGCGAGAGAGGGAACACAAGCAGGGGGAGTGGGAGAGGAAGAAGCAGGCTCATAGCAGAAGAGCCTGATGTGGGGCTCGATCCCATAACGCCGGGATCATGCCCTGAGCCGAAGGCAGACGCTTAACCGCTGTGCCACCCAGGCGCCCCTGAGCATCTTATCCATAACCCGGCTCCCGCTCACACGTGCCGGGGTGGCCTCCGCTGACCCACTTCCGAGGGCCACGTCGCTAAGAATGAGCACAGACGTCCCTCTGCAACCAGGGAATGCGGAGATGGAGAAAACCCGACGGGGCCCCCCCAAAGAGCCCACCAGCACACCCTGCAACCACGCTCCGAGGGGAGAGAGCTTCCAACTTGTCCTCCGTGTTCACATTCTCGACCTAAGGAATGACTTGACATGCTAGGTCCTCGGCCCAAAATGCATTATTTGGAGAAAATTGCTTATAGTTTGCTTTTTAAAAAAATTATGTGGAATATGATTATTCTAATTAGAAAAATAAATGCTGCTGATGATAGAAAAATTACAGTTAAAAAAATAAAATAGAGACCATAATGTGTGTGCAACTTTATATCCTGCATATTTCACTTAGCATTACATCATGAGACTTCCGCATATCATTCAGGGCTTGCCGAAGATGATTTGTGAAGGGGCCTGGATGGCTCCGTTGGTGGAGCCTCTGCCTTCAGCTCAGGACGTGATCCCGGGGTCCTGGGATCGAGCCCCCATCGGGCTCCCTGCTCAGCGGGGAGTCTGCTTCTCCCTCCCCCTCTGCCTGCCGCTCCCCCTGCTTGTGCTCGCTCCCTGTCAAATAAATAAATAAAAATAAAAATAAAAGACGGTTTGTGAAAATATGCAGTGGCCCCTATATGTCTGCATAGTTATTTTCACTTAATTTATTTTAAACTACTCTGCTCTTGAGGAACATCCGTTTGGGCTTCCTTGTCCCCGTGTTGGGTATGAAAAATTACAATTTACGTCCTTGTTCAACAAAATCTTAGCAGTTACTTTTTATTGTTTCCTTAGGGGGAAAAACTACAGAAGGGAATTCTGATTCCATAGGAGGTAAACGTTGACAAGGCATCTGTGTGCCCTGGAAATCCACACCTCAGAAATTTCATGAACGGACGTGCCCGTCAATAAGGTATGGGAGAGACTCCAATTCTTGTCTATGCTTGACAGCTGAAGTATTGTGATTTCTTAAATCTTTGCCATTTTGACTATTTAAAAAACGGCATTGACTTCTAAGTTGTGATCCTTTGGTCACAACTGAGGTTAAACAGCTTTCATGTGGTGACTGGCTGTTTTGCTGGGCTGCCGTTCTGAATTGCCTCTTTGTATCCGTAGTTCCTTCTTCTATAGAGATGCTTTCTTCCCTATTGATTTACAAGTGCTTTTTACATATCGAGGTCTCTAAGAGCCTGTTAGTTGTATGTGCTCTACATACTGTCCCAGTTTGTCATTTGACCTTGTATATTTTTTAACAGTCAAAGGGTATCAAAGTTTTGTGTTGCCAAATCCATTAAAATTTTCTGTAGCGTTTCTAGTTCTTTTATGGCTTCGTTGTGCAGTAGTCCTTCAGTAGTTTATTTAGATGCATAGAGTGAGTGCAAGTGTCAAAATTTATTTATTATTAATAGCTAAACAGTTATTCTAGCAGATTTAAAACATGCTTTCTCCACTGATTTAAAATATGTTCTTTTATTGCACTGGTGAACAAGATGTAGTTCATTTCTACTGCTCTTCTGTCTGTATCGTGGAACCGCTCACCTCGTCTTCGGGGGCCATACGCGGATCCATCAGTGTGGTCTGCTGCGGGGTGTTCTCATGAGTCGCAGTGGGACACGCCTCCATGGTTTTCTTCTTAATGATCTGTATTTTCTTTATCCATTTATACTTGTATATATGACTTAGTCAAGTTTGTAAAGCTATGCTGTTACGCTTTTGATTGGAATTTCGTTCGTGAGATGATTTTATCGAGAGAATTGACATCTTTACAGTGTACGTAATGGCTTTTCCATCTAGGTATATTATACGCTTCCCGTTTTCCTTATGTCAGTTCCGTCAGTAAATGCTTGATGAAAGTATATTTTTCATATTTATTTCAGTGGCTTTTTAAAATGTTGTATGGTTGTGCTGAATTGTTTTTCATTATTGATACATTGGAATTATATTAATTTTTGCATGTTTGTTTTTCTACTGGCCATCCGCGGGGCTACATACAGTTCATGTTATGTAGCAATTTATTTTTTTGAGAGCAAGGTGGAGGGAAAATCTTACTGTATGTAAATGGCAATGACTTTGCCTCTTCTTCCTAATTCCTACAATTCCCAGACAACCGTGAACAGGGGGACTGAGAGAGGCACTGCAGGTCCGGCCTGTGTGCGGCACTGACGGCTCTCAGCGGTACGGCCCACACTCCCCCATGGATAAAATACGGGTATTGGCTTCCCGTTGACTCCCATCTGACCTCTGATATTCCGGGCATGTCTTAGTGTGCCTCAACATTTACTTTTCTCTGTCTCTACGTAAGTTAAATGTTTTTACATCTTGTGCTTCGAAAATATAAACTTAGATTTTTAGTTTCTTTGTGGCCTCCCTTACTGTTCCTGAGACCTGAGTTCAACAGATTGTTTTCTGATTATTAGTGTCAAAACTGAGCTCTCGGCTAGATAAGATTGGGAGGTGCGCTTCCTCCCCTCTTCTGAAATAATTTCTAAACATTTAGAAACATAATCTGGGATTTTAAAGCCAGATGGAAATGATAATGAAGATGATAATTTGCAATGCTTTGTTTTCCAAGAATATTTTGATTTTTGTTTAATTTTGGATTATATAGATTTAATCCTGTGTTTCTGTCAGGTCTGTGTGTTGGGTTCTGTGTCTGTGTCCCTTTGGGTTCCTTCATCTTAGAGACTCTGTTCAGAAAGATGGAGATGGCAGCCTTCCTTCTGGATTCTTTGTTTCTGCACATACGGTCTCGCTGCTCCTTGCGTGTGAAGTTGACTGGTGTGGCGTTAACGTTCTTAGTCATTGCTGTGTACCCTTGGGGAGCTTGGGGTCCTGGCCACGCTGCCCTCGAGACACACCGCCACAGAGACCAAGCCTGGGGACGGTTCCCACTGCCTCTGTTTGTGTTGGTATTTACCATTAATACCTGAAAGCTTACGGGGTCATTTTCTGCATTCCTGGAATGTGTCTCTTTAACTTTATCATAGTAAACTTTCTTGACATTCCAGTTCTTTGTTGGTATTCTTTCCATTTTTTAAAACGTCATGGACATAATGTTCTCCTGCTCTCTCTTTAAAAAGTCTGTTGGATCTTCAGTTTGTGCTCAGGAAAGAATCTCAGATTTGTTTTCCAAATCATGAATTGAGTTTTGTGCGCGGTGATTGGCTGCTCTCTTGCTCTCTTGAAGATTCTCGTTCTGCAGTTTCCTTTCCGTTTCTTTGTGACCCTTCCTTATCCCCTACGCTGTACCCCTCTTAGCTCTTACCTGGGTCCCTCTGATGGTGGTCTTTGTCTTCTCCCTGTTTTCGCTCTCCTGCTTCTCACGCTAGCAGTCGGTCGGGCTGGGTTTTTGCCTCCTTTTCCCTGCCGGAGACCAGGGCCTGTCCGTAGCCAGGCGGTTTTCCCGAGCATCTGTCGGGAGCCGTAAGCTTTATGGCGTGTGAGGCCCTGCCGCTGAGCCTCCCCGAAGTGCACCAGGCCGGGGGTTCCACGTAAGGCGAACATCAGCCACGGTCCCGCCAGCACGCGTGGTTCATGGAGCGATGGCTGCGCCGGGCTCCCTGTCGCTCAGCTGCAAGTCTGAGCTAAACGTGGGCACGTTCTTGCTTTTTCTTCACTGACCGCCTCAAGGTGACGAGTCTTCGGGTCAGGAGGGGGCTCTGCAGAGCAGCGTCTTCAGGGGACAGGTGAGACGGAGCTCACTGTCCCAGGCTGCCGCCTCCCCCGGCCCCCGTTTCTCTGTGTTGGCTTGGCGGCCCGGACGCCTTCTTTCTGGCATTAGTAGTAACAGGATGATGGAGGTAAGTGCGGGCGTGTGTGCAGCCTTGACCACGTGCCAGGCACTGTTCTAAGGGCTTCAGCACCGTCTCATTTCGTCCTCACAGAAACCCGCCGTCCCACCCACAACGGGAGCTCTGTGCTTAGCCCTCCAGTTTCCCATCCTCTTCCTCAACTGCATGTTTGGAAGGGAGAGACTTCTGTTTGTGCAAGGGAGCAAGTCCCTGGAAGGCACCAGGGCCTGTCTGGGGCAAGGAGGGTGCTGAGCTGCAGGGGCCACCTGCGGGCTTCTATCCTAGGATGGTCACCAGCCCCCGGGGGACACACACGCCTTTCCTGTCCTGGCGCTCCTGCCACCACAGACCTGTGAGCCTTCCAGAAGGAGTCGGCCAGACCTGTTTGTACGCCTTGGTGGCCTGCTCACTCCACCTGTCTCGGGCAGTCTGCCGCCTGGCTGGGTCTGCACCAGCAAGGGCTGGGGCCTCTGCCATGTCTTCAAGAGCAGGCTTTGACTGCCGACCCTGACTTCTCCCGGCTAGGCTTGCACGACTGAGCCTCGCAGCCCTGATGGTGTCATCACTACGTTCAGCTGCCCCAAAGGCTGTTTACTCTCCATGCCGGCGACCTTTCTCCTTGCAGTCTCTGCTGCTCTCCACGTGGGGGTGGGGGTCGTGCCATTCCCAGCTTTTGGAAGCCCCTTGCCGTGTGTCTGGACCTCCCTGGAGGTGGTCTTCTCCGAACGCCAGGAAATACCTCAGTTCCAGAAGGAAGGCTAGCAGCTCTCGCTGCAGTGTCTATGAGGCAGTGCTTGAAAAGCCCATTCCCTCGTTGCTGTGCGGACAGAGTGTCTGTTCCATGGCGGACGGGACGCTCTTCATCCTTTTGATAACAGGAAGCGTTCCATGATTTGATTTCTTTGCTAGGAAGACCCCAGGGACAGATGCGCAGGAGTGAGGGTGGGCTGCGGCGCGCAGACCGCGAGGGTAGCTGCTAGGCGGCCGCACAGGTGCCGGGGGGGTGGGGGGATGAAGGCTGAAGACAAGCAGCAGCAGGACAGGTGGGAAGGGGCAGCGGACCATGATGTCAGGCGCGATGGCCAGCTGGATGCGGGAAGCGACTCCCCAGCCCGCCCCCAGCACACTTATACCAACTCATCGTTGGGGTTCACCTTGCTGGGTTGCCGAGCTTAGAAGCTCGCTGGGCCACCGTAAGGGGTGGGCACCCTGGTGGGCCACGTCTTTAAGGAAGCAGCTGGAGGGGGGCTTTAGGGAAAATACTCCAATCCGCAGAGTGAGGAGAAAGAGGTCTGGCCACTGGGCCAGCCATGGAAGGATGGCCCGGTGGGGCGCACACAGCACTGGCCTCTGTGGAGGGGGTTTGTTCTTGACAAGCCTCTTCCTGCTGTCTGCACCCCCCCGCCCCATTGCGCCACTCCGAGAGCTCCACCTGCGTCTGTGCTGGACCACGTCTTCGGTCCTCCGGGGTCGCTCTGCGGGGCCCTGTGCAGAGCAGTGCTCCGTCCCTGCTGGATTCCCGCCCGCTGCCTGCTTGCATTTGCTCCTGCTGCACCCTTCCCTGGAGTCCTCCTCCTGCGCACGTCCAGGCCAGCACGGCGACGGAGTGCAGCAGCACCAAGGGCATTTCTGGGTGTCTCGCACCCGGGCTTCTCTGTGGCACTGCTCCTGAAACGGACGTCTCTTCACTCCCAACTGCGCTGGAAGGTTCGGAGGGATAGAATGTAGTCTTACGCCCGCGTGCCAGGCACTGAGGCACGCCCACGTTGCACACAGTCGGGCCTCAGCGAAGGATGGACCAAATTGAAGAGTCAGAGAAATGCCCCTGAGGCAAATGTATTTCTGTGGTAGATTGCAAAATATGTCCACACATTCCTTGCACTCAGTATGTGTGCCCTGTTGCACTGTCATTTGGCCAATCTGCCCATCAAGAGGCAGGGCCTGCCCCCCCCCTTAGATTCTTGGCTGGTTTGTGACCTCCTTTGACCAATTAAATGCAGTCAAAGTGACATATTGCAGCTTTGGGGCTCTGCCCTAAGAGGGCTTGCAGCTTCTGCCTTCATCCCTTGACATTCTGTGTGAGCCCCCCAAGTAAGGAAGCCTGTCTGTCCTGCTGGAGGGTGAGCCCCCACATGGAGGAGAACTTAGGCGGCCCAGCCATCAGCCGTTACCAACCACCCGATGTGCGGGTGATGGACAGCCCAGCCAGCCCTCCAGGGGACCAGCTGTTTGAGGGAGCCACATGAGACCAGCAGAGGGGCCACCTGGCCAACCCACATTACAAAAAATAATAAATCGTTCTTAGCCACCAAGTTTTGGGGATTGCTTGTCATGTAGCAAAACCTGACACGGTTGCCTTGAATGCCAAGAGAAGAACCATGCAAACGGACCATCTGAGCTCTCAGAGCAGAGGAGAGACGAGACCCTCGACTTCGCGTGGGTTCTCCCCCACCAGCTGATGCTCGGCTCCGTCAGCACAACTGAACCAGAAACATATGGTTTGGAGCCACGTGTCCTCAGGATGATTGCAGGCTGCAGGTGAGCCGCGCTAAGCGGGGTGATGATGATGACTATTGCTGACGATCACTGGGGAGCAGAGTGAGCACCGTGATTAACTGAGCGCTCCTCAGTCGAAATGGGTCTTGACTGCAGAGCTTCACAGAACCAGGTGGCGCAGGGAGGTGCCCGCCAGCCAGACGCGTCAACACCGCCGGCACGCGCCCTCAGGCTCAGCGCAGGAGACGTGCCGCGTGTCCGGCGAGCAGCCTCAGTGGAGCAGGTCACTTCTCTCGCTGGGTGGAGCGGGACGCGGAAGGCACGTCACTCCCCGCCCTCACGTCCGGACACAGAGGATGCCCCCCAGGCGGGGTTCAGGCAGGTCCCCGGGGAGCCCGCTGCTGCCCTGCCAGTTAATGAACCGAGGATGAACAGTGCCTCGGATGACGTGACGGTTAATTTCCATCCGGCAAACACTTGGGGGTGCCTCCCGCTCGTCGGCACGGCTCTCAGCTCTGGAGGCCAAGGTTGCACGAGGCCCTCGAGTTCATACCCCATGAGAGCCCAGTGATTTGTTCTGCTCAGTTAGTCCCGTTGCAGTGAAAATGGAGACAAATGTGTGTGTGTTTCAGTATGTCTCTAAGCACGTGCACTGGCACAGAAAGGCCCTTCTAGTTTGGCCTTTTCCGGAATAGTTTTAGATTTTGACCCGTGGTCGCACCAGACTCTGGAGCCTGAAGCTTGAGTCCAGTGTGCTGAACAAACAGGTCAAAGGTCAGAGGTCATAGGAAATTACGGGACTTGGGCCTCGGGGGTGAGGGAGCGCCAGGCCCCAGGCGGCCGCGGCCCACGCTGGTGAAGGGTGTGGGTGTTTGCAGAGCAGCAGAGCTGACCTGTCGCCTGCTGTTCAGCTGGGAGCTGCTGGTCTAAACAGACCTTCTCTGCTCCCCTTCGCCCTTCAGATCTGGTCATGAGCTGAGGTGTCCCAGTTCATTTCGAGGCCCCTGAGCAGACCCTTCCGGATTTCCTCAGGTGGGGGTGCCCCTGGCTCTGTCTGCTCTCTGGTACGAGGACACCTGTTACGTTGGATTAGGCCCCGATTTCCTCAGGTGGGGATGCCTCTGGTGGGGGAATGGGAGGCGCTCTGTGCCTTGGGCCTTGTCCACTGGACCCCTGAAGAAATTCTCGATTGGGAAAGATTGTGAACTTTGGAAAACCTGCTAGGAATAGGGGCCTGCATGACCTCCCTCTGCTGGGGGCTGTCTGCTGTGTTGGTGGCCTTGTTGGGCAGGGTTCCTCGTGCTGGTCCTGGTGGCCCCCTTCCCACGCCTGGGGTCAGAGTGCCTCTCCCAGCCGGAAGCTGCCGTGACCTGGCAGCAGGGTGGCCCACCTGTTCTTGTCGTCCAGGGGACACGGGTTGGTCTCCCTTGCCCTAGGAGTCCTGTCCTCAGGGCGCCTGCTCTGCTGTAGGGCAGGCGGACTCCGTCATGGGTTGTCTTTTCCGAATTCCTTATTGTATCGGTTTCCTGGGGCTGCTGAAACAAGGTCTCAGGAGCTGGGGCACTGAAAACAACAGAGCACTGATCCTCTGCCAGTTCCGAGGCACTACATCCAAAACCAAGTTGTCGGCAGGGTTGTGCTCCCTCCAAAACCTGCAGGAGAGGGTCCTCCCTAGCTTCTTTGGTGCTGCCACCACCCTCGGTGTCCTGGGCCTGTAGGTGCATGGCTCCAGTCTCTGCCTGTCTTCACATCGTCTTCTCCCTGTGTCTCTCTCTGTGTTTCTTCTGTTCCTGTAAGGACACCGGTCATACTGGATTAGGGGCTGGCCCTGCTCCAGTGTGACCTCACTGTAACTAGTTACAGTGGCAATGGCCCTATTTCCAAAGAAGGTCCTGCTCCCAGGGAATGGGAAAGGCATGATTCGCGGGGATGCTAACCAAGCCAGGACCCTTGTTAAACATTCTTTCCAGGCTGGGGTGCTTCCTGGTGCATGGGTGACTGCACTGGGATGTGGGCTGGGCCCAGTGGGTGGGGGAGGACAGGGGTGCTGAGCACACACCCACTGTTGTCCCTTCTCCTCGTTGCTTCCCAGCACCACGACCATGGCTGTGAACTGCCTATGCACAGCTTCCTCCCAGATTGCTCTAGGTCCTTCATCTGCTCACTGCATTCTCCTGTTGCCACCTGGCCTTGTCGTCTCCACCAGTGGACACACTGATTGGAAGCAGTATTTTCTGGCTGGCCAGTATTTTCCACTGAGATGAATCAACTAGTTAGGGCAGGGAGCACGTCGCTGGAGGGAAATTAACCACCAGAGTTTCTATCTTCCATAGCACGAGCTGCCCCACGAGTTTGCAGCAACAGTGGTCAAGGCGTCTACACTGTGTGTTGCTGGTGGGGCAGTTCCCCAGGTGGTGACTCGGGGTCCAGCCCTTTCTGATTTCTGCTCCTTGCTCCTCAGCATGATGTTCCCAAGGGCACGAGGGCATCATTTCCATCTGAGCCCACCAGCAAGGGCACAGGACGTGGAGAGTGGCACTTGGGACGGGCAAGTTGCTTTCTTTCATGACCTCGTGCACCTGTCACCTGCAGTTGCGGTACCAGGAGATCCATTCAGTGTCAGATAAGACGGTTGGGGCCCGGCCCTCACGGAGCTTTAGTCTTGTCGTAGTAGCATCCCCACGAACCCCTCGCCAAGCCAGAACTCTGTGGATCTCTTTCCCCTCAACTTGGCTCCCAGGCAGGATTTCTCCAGCCTAAATCTCAATCAAGATGGACATTAAATTCAGTGTATTCTTCCTCAATATCTCCTAAATCTGTCTTCTCTTTGCCATCTGCCACCAGAACTGCCACAAGAGCCTTGCTGCCGATCTTGCCTCTAGTTCTGATTGCCTTCAGACCCCACGTCTCGTCACCAGCAGAGCAGTGCTGGCCGGCTGTCTCAGTTGTGCTATGGACTAGTATCCCAGGGCTGACTGCGGAAGGTCCCAGCTCATTACAGACAATACAAGAGCCTCTGGAACGAGGCCTCTGTCAGCTTCTCCATCCTTGTCCCTCACCTCTCTGCGTCTGGCCTGTGCACACCACGCCCACTCCACCCAAACCACGGGAGCCTTCTGGCTATGGCGCACACGTTGTTCCTTATCTCTGTGTCCTTGAAGGAAATAGGGTTCCTTCCTCTTACCTGCTGGTGAACTCCAATGGATTCGTTATTTTTATTTTAGTTTTATTTTTATCAAGTGTTAAGTATGTAGATAGTTAAAAAGCTAAGTCATTCTCTAATATTTGCATAGAGCACAAAGGTCCCTTGTCCACATTTATCTCTGCTCGGAGACAACCGCTTTCGGCCCTTCTCTGATTCTTTTGGTATTTATCCGCACATTCCTAAATAAGAGTGCTTGCGTTGCTGCTTCCCAGGTTTTTAATCGTAGGCCTTCATTGATTGAGTTCTGCTGTGAGAAAGTGGATTAGCTCTTTCACCCCACACCCCCACGTTCGCAGCCTTATGGCATGCGCGTACTTCAGATGTTCTCACGTCACCTTGCGTTACCATGTCTGCGTAAATGCTGTTCAGTCAGGACATGCCGTCCACCATGATGACTTTTCCTTTCCTACACGTTTCTCGGAGTTAACAACTGTCTTTTTCCCCTTTGTGTTCTGTATGTTTATAACTAATCACAACCCACACTCTTCTCTAGTTATCTAAGTCTTTCCATACTTTCAAGTACCCTGATCTGTTATTTCATCTTCTTGTAGGATCTCTTTTTGGGCCTCTAACCTCTTCTGATCTAGACTTGTTTCCAGTCCCTTTTGTGGCCCAGCTGACTTGCTGGGACCCCGTCCCACTAGAACCTGGGATGGTTCCCTTTGCCTCTTCCCCCCTTTTCTCTTTTCCGATTCACTCCTTCTTTTTGTTGGAGCACTTTCTTCAGTAGATTTCTCATAAAGTATACATGGGAGGTAAATTTTTTACAGCTTAGGTCTGAGAATGATCTTTAATTTGTCCTTGTTTTTGTTTTGAAATGGTTTTCAACCAGGATTTTGAAAGCATTTCTCTACAGTCTTCCAGCTTCCTTGGTTGCTCCTGAGAAGGCCGATGTTGTTCTAATCCTTTGTGAGTGACTTTGTTTCTTTTCTCCTCTGTTTTGGAACTCCATTATGCTGTACTTTGATGTAGGTCATTTTCATTCATTGTTCTGGGCAGGGGTGGGCTTCTTCAATTTGGAAATGTGTGTCTTGGAAGTTTTCTGAATGATTTCCTCCTCTTTGTTTTGACAGTTATCTTCTTGCAGAACTCCTCCTGGACTAGGACTCTAATGTTCTTGTCATTACTTCCAATTTTCTAATTCTTTTTTTTTTAAGACTTTATTTGTTTATTTGACAGAGAGAAAGACAGCCAGCGAGAGAGGTAACACAAGCAGGGGGAGTGGGAGAGGAAGAAGCAGGCTCCCAGCGGAGGAGCGATGCGGGGCTCGATCCCAGGGATCCGGGATCACGCCCTGAGCCAAAGGCAGACACTTAACAACTGAGCCACCCAGGCGCCCCATCTATTTCTAAATTTCTCTTTCTGTTTTCTGTCCNCGATCCCAGGACTCTAGGATCACGCCCTGAGCCAAAGGCAGACGCTTAACGACTGAGCCACCCAGGCGCCCCATCTATTTCTAAATTTCTCTTTCTGTTTTCTGTCTCTTTTGTGCTTTTGCTCTACTTTCTGGGAGGTCTGCACCTTACATTTCAATCTTTCTTATGGGCTTTTCATTTCTGAAATCATATGTTTAATTTCAGTTTCATTCTCTAAATGATTCCTTTTCATAGTCTCCTGTTCCTGTTTCTTCAATATATCATTTCTTATCTCTTTAAAGATATTAATGATAGTCTCTCTAAAGTTTGCTTTTTCTTGTATGGTCTTTGACTTATCTAAGTAAATGTCCTACCGCTTGTTTAATTGTCATAAGCTCTGTATTTCATATTAGAGCATTTGCTCGTATGCCTGATGATACTTGGTTCTTCGCTCATATTTAAGAAGGAGGCTCTAAAGGCCAATTGGAAGCCCCAGGCTTGCAGGTGGGGTTTGATGATTGTGGAATTTGTCATTAAGGAGGTAACTATTACTTTAAGTGGGGAGACTTTAATATTAGCATCTCTAGGTCTTTTTTCTTAGCCTAGTCAGATGTCCCAGCCTCCTGTCTGGACTGTGGAAGGCCTGACAGCTCACATTCTGAGAGCCTAGCAAGGGAAGGGCTGAAAATGTAACATAATGTTTACAGTTTTACTTTGTTTTGTTTTTAGCGTGGTGCTTCCCCACACATCTGTGCGGTAGTCTCCCACTTGGCTCACTCAGGGAGTTAAACCCACAGTCTTCTGCTGGGATGGCAGGAGGCACCCCCAGCTTGCCTGAGTTGGAAACGATGATCCAGGTGTCTGATCACTTACAAAGGAGACTTTTCATCAATCTGCCTGTTTCTGTCCCCATTTGACTTACAGCTTTCAGAGGTCCTGGGTGCTGGTGATGACTGAGATTCTGGGCTGGCCCTCCCGACCCCTGCTGAGGTTCAGCTGGCTTTCCGGGGTCTGTCCCACCAGTGGCCAACCATCCGTCTACTTTCCAGCTCCCCAAATCATGTCACTGTTCCCTCCTCTCCTTTTCTCTCTCTATCTTTGTGGGTTTATACCTTTAAAAGAAATCTTGAACTATCTTTTTGGTGGGGGTTCAGAGCATGAGTCACTTGCCATCCTTACAGGGACAAAGCACAAGCTTACCTCTCCTTTGGTATTTTCCCTAATCTCTGCCCAGCCACCCGGCAAAATTGATCACTCTCCCCTTTGTCTGGGTCACCCTTGACCTTAATCACGCTGTCTAGGCCATATCTCCGTTTGGACAAAATGCTCCCTGAAAGAAGGGACGGGGCCTTGGTTATTTATCTCCAGTCCCTGCTACAATGCCTGGCATTGGGTCATTCATTCACATATCAAGCATTCATAGAACGTGTGTTGTGGACATATAAATATTAGCAATACAAAGATAAATAAGGCGTGGCCCATGATGTAGAGAGGCTTACCTCAGTGTCCCAGGGCAGTGCAGGGAAACAATGAAAACACAGAATTCATATAGCGTTGTATGTATGTGAATATGTGTGTGTTTACATACACATGGACACACTAAAACATCTAGCACTCAATAAAATTTGTATGACAAATGATACCTTCTTTCAAAATATAAGGAGCTACTGTGTGTCTCCTTTGCTCCATTGTCCTACTTTCCAGCCTATCGAATGTGGAGGAATTTTTTTCAGAGTCTGAAATGTGTGTGACTGTGTGTGTGAAATACATATGTATTTGCTCACTAATCCGTTGGCCATATCTGGCAGGCAGAGAGAAACACTGGGGAGGTGAATTTGTTTAGCCAAGGTTATTTCTCTGTGTAGTAAATTGTATGCTACATGTAGGAATCATGTCTGATTCACTCCTTCCCCACACAGTACCCAGCAAATCATTTTCTCAGAGTGCACAGCACATGGCAGAGACTTAATAAATATTGAATACATGGACGGATGGATGAGTGGATGGGTAGATGGATGGGTAGATGGACGGGTGGATGGGTGAATGATGCATTAATGGCCAGATGGCCTTTGAATTTGCACTAATGATCTCAAAGTATGGGCAGCTTTATGAAAATTCAGTGACATGATGTGCTAGAAAACACTTGGTAAACCCTAAAATAAAATGCACGAATTAAGGCATTATTGTTGGACTCGGTGTTCTTTATACTATAACTCTTCTCAAACACATTAGGAAGTGCCTTTAAGGTCTTTGTACCAGTGGATTTTGATTGTCGTAGACCCAGCAGGCTGAAGCAGACAGACCATCCAGTGATACTCACACACCGTCTGTCCTTGTCTGTTTCTTCTCGACCTCAAGGACAGGGAACGGGAAAATGGACAAACGCTTCACTCATCCTCTTTTATCCTAAAGTGCTAATGTTTAGTCAGAAAGAGAAGCCTTCAGAAAAATCAAAACTTCATGTACTAACCATTTCTATTTTCTTAATTTTTTTTAAGTCTGAAAATTCATCTTGTTAAAAAAGAATCATTAGAAACTAGGCAATTCTGAGTGTTTAAGAGATAGGTCTGAATTTCCCATAGTTAGACCCTAGTGGGGGGAAAGAGGCTGGTGTGCTTTACACCTCCCACAGCGGTTCTCAGCGGCTCCCGATGTGAAAAGGGTGGCAATACACAGGTCAGGCTTTCACTGTCCCTCCTGGGGTCCAGTGGTTGGGGGCTGGGCACGCTGCTTAGCAGTTTACAGCTACGGGATAGCACCCAACCCCACACAGCGTTGTCTGGTCCGGAGTATCAGTGATGTTGCCGCTGAGAAACCCTGGTGTGGGGTGACAGGACAACAAAGGGCCGAAAGGATCCTGAGTCTTGGAAAGAAAGGAAGATTTTGATGAGAAGTTGACATAGAGAGCACCTAACTTGTAAGGATACGAAAACTCGCCCACCCGCCTTTCCCTGTGAGTAACTTCCAAATGAATGAAAACATCGGTCTGGGCTTGTTTGCTCATTTTCATTAACAACTGGTTTATCTGCCAATCATGCGCTCTAGTAGGGCAAAGCTGAGGGCCCTCTTGCTGGAATGGAAGATTAAGTCCGCAACAGGCTAATTTGGGAAAGGAAAGAGCAAGCCCAGCATTTCCAGTAACCTCTTCTCAGAAGGAGAAAGCCGCATCATTTTGCTTCAGATGTTACAATTTTTTTTTTTTTAAGTCTGGAAGTTGTCTCTCTAGGTAGAGAGATCTGCATTCGCTTCTAAGACACATCTCCTTTCAGAATCATCACTTTATTTTGTCCAAGAATTTGAGTGAATTCTTGGATTTTAAACAAGGAGGAGAAAAATAACCAAATTTTAGCAAAGAGCTGAAGTAGTGAATAAAACGACAGGAAGTGGACGAAGGGCCTCAGAGGGGCCATCGGATGGAGACAAGAAAGGGAGTTCTGCTTTAATTGGATTTTAATGATCCCCTATTTCTCAGTTCTGGCCCCCCCTTTTTTTTGAGGGAAAAAATCCTTAAAACATAAAGGTTAATCTAACTATACATTTTAAGCTTTTAAAGGCTCCATTACAGGGCTTATTATGCTAAAAGAAACATACCTGGCATTTGCAGCTTCTAAATGTATCAGCAATGCACGTAATGATTCACTTAAAACACCATGGTCAGAATTCTTTCACGTTATTTCTATGTAAATTGGATGCTTCACAATTACTATAATATGTGTGAAATTCCACTTATTATTTCTTTTAACATAGAAACTTTTATCACTTAACTCACTGGACAGAATATTTGAGCCATTTGCAATCATTAGAGCATTTTTGTTTGGTCAAACCCTTACGGGATTATACTTCAGAAAGACAGTGAATTATATTCATTGTAAGAAAACAGCAATTTTAAATATATAAGGGGCACTAGGAAACTTTTCATTTTAGTGCAAATTCAATATTATATCTTACTTCTTTTTACAGCGGGGTAAGCTTTTATCTTTAAGCAATTTATAAAACCCAGCATGTAAGAGGAGTGAGGCATACAGCGGAGATCAGTCTGATAAATAGAGGCTTTGGGGAGAGAGGGGATGTGACATCGTTGGGATTCAAGACAACCGCTGTACTTTGGGAGTTCTGCCTTGTGACCCTGGTGCAGGGCCCACAACGTTTGCCGCATTCTCCCGCCTGCCACACGGAACACGTCTCCAGAATCCTCGCGGCCCCAGCTGCCCTCAGCTCCCCTGTTCCAGGGGGACCCTCCCCAGGAACTTCAACACTCCACTGAACTTGGTGGACCTCACTCTGAAGAACACTGCATTTTTTCAAATAGACTTGGGGAAGAAACACAAAATCTGAAAAAGAAGGGGCGTTATTCCCCCTTGAGCTGATTTCTCCTTGGGTCGAGGGGCTCTGTGTCTGAATGTGACAAGTCAGACAAGGGCTCCGTGGCGGCCTGGCAATTTGAAAGTACCTTTTCTGCCTTAGTCGTTTGGGATACTTTCTGGAAAGGAAAAACAGCAGCTGAGTGGAGATTTGCATACACGCACCCTGAATTTTAAGACAAAATGTATGTAGATTTGTTTTTGATCAATGATTGAGAAAATTAAATTCAGACCTGGATTAATATCTAATTATGGAAACACCTAAATTATTGGGCAAGATTGATTTTATTTTTTTAATTGTGCCATTTTAAAATGAGGCAATTTCTAAGTGACATGATGTATTTATTTCCCGAATTTTATTCTCCAAACTTCTACTAACAAAGATAAATTGAGAACTTTCCATGGAAGTTCTTATATATGGAATAAAAATTAAGTGATTTTTATTTGGACTCTAATTATATTTTTCCAGCTATATTCCTTGAAGATATTTACATCCCCCCCCAAATGGAAAACAAAATTGTTATTTTTCTATTACTGTAATGCCCTTACACACTTTGATAGTAATCCCTTTAGACGTACGTAGGATATTTGACAAAGCCAAGTGCTCCTAGTTTGCTCTGTGTGTGTGTGTACTTGTATGTGTGTGCATGTGAACGAGTGTGGGGGGGAGACGCGGGACGGGATGTTTGGGAACATTGTGCTTGGTTTTCAGCGGGAAGTTAACTTGCATGCACTTAATACTGGAACCGTGTTAACGCCATAACACTAATAGTTGAACACATAATGGGCCTAAGCATTAACTTGGCCCCATAGGTGGATTTTGGTTTTAAAACACAAGACGGAGCCTGACGTTGAAGCCCGGGGGGCGCTCCCGGGAGGAACGGCGAGGCGTGCGCGCAGGCTGGCCCGGCAGGCTGCACCTCGGGCCCCGAGAAGCAAACCGCTGGTTTGCCGGAACGAGCCACAGCCGCACGTGGGAGGTACACCGTACACCGGTGATTTCCGTTCTGGGATTGCGGGTCCTGCAGCCACACCGATGGACAGACACACGTACACAAGCACACACGCATATACGTGTAACCTGATTTGGGCAAGTCTTGCAAATGACTGAAAGAAACAGCAGTTACCAAGTGCTGGATGAAGGACAGCTGCTCGACAATAGATGAAATACAATGTATAAATATTGCATGTCCATTGTCCCGCGGCTCTCGCTAGAGTGCACGCGCTGGAGGCACTCGGGCCGTGGCAGGCTTCTCAGTGGACAGGGGTGCCCCCGAGAATGAAAGCGTGCTGAAAGATGGCCGTTACCCTCCCGGCTCGAATGATTAGAACAGACGATTTTATAAATTTTAAATTGGTAATGTATTCCTAGCCACAGCAGAGGAAAACCCAGTGCGTGTTTTCTTCCTTTTTTTAAGCCCGCATATTTTCAAAGACCTCCTATAGTTAACATTATAATATAGTTAGTTGCTACAAATAATCGGGGGTGATTATAGGAAAGCTGTCAGTGTCTGCTCAAGGTCTGAAAAGGCTGCAGCAAATAGCTTTTCTCTTTGCCATGGAGACTGGGGTCTGTTTTTACGGTTACTCTGGAAACCAGAGCCTTGCTGCTGTTAGTCCTTTTCAGTTACTTTAGCTATTAAACCCTCCGGTTGAGACAAAAGGCAGGAGGTATGCAGACACTTCCTCGGAGGAGCAAGGCTCGGGCTGGGGAACGGAGCCGCGTCTATTCAGCTTCTAACGTTTTTATCAAGGAGGCGGCGTGCGGCGCGCCTGCGGTCGGGAACCTACCTTGCACGTTAGAATTCGGAAGCACACACGGAAGCGCGCCTCCTCCCCTCCTGTCTGCCCCAGACACGGAGCCTGCGCCCGCAGTGAGGTGGGGAAGACCTCGCCTCCAGCCGCCCAGGCCCCTCCGGGTGCGTGCGGACAGCAACAGCACTTGGTGAACTCAGGGTGGTGGGCGTGAGAGGCAGTAGTGCAGGGCCCCCGAGGACCTGGGCTCGTTTTCTGATGCACATCCACATTTAGATGCCACCGTGTGCGTTTGATTCTGATTTAACAAATCAGAGCAAAAATCACTAATATTCTCTCCATCCTGTTAATAGATCCAGCGATAACCTAGCAAGGAGAACCCTGTGTTGTCAGATATTTTCCAGAGCAGGGAACCATCTGGAACGTGGAATTATGACAGGGATCCTGGATTACTTGCAAGCTAGATGGGCCCCTTCCTTTTTTTCTTTTTCCTTTGCTTCTTTCCTCTCTCTTCCTCCAGATAGGAGTGTGTTTTCACCTCCGCCATAGTTTATTATTGTGAGTATTTATGATCGTCTCACTTTCTGGTTAGAGTGCCCTTCTTGCAAGGAAGAGGAATTCTCCCCGGAAGGGGCGGCCGACTGAACGGGCCACAAAGAGCACACTTCTCGGCGGAGCAGCCCTTGCTGGCCTGAACGCGGCCACACCACGGAACGCCACCCACCGCAGGCGGGCCCCGTGGGCGTAAACCACCATCAGTGGGCTCCAGTGGTTTTCGTTCGAACTATTACATGTGTCGCCCCAATCCCATTACCAGTCTCCCTCCATCCTGTCCATCACGAAGGAGGAGATCCTGGCAGCGGGGTTGAAACTGAAACGCTCGCTTTTAAAAGTAGCAAACAAATTAATAACGAGGAGTAACTGGTTAACAAGAAGCAGCCTTAAGAAGGGGAAAAAGAAACCCAACTGCTTTCTTTATCAATCCACTTCCTGACTGCTCTTCTGTGTTTTTAGTTACTTTAAATTAAATCAAAATGTAAAGTTATTTTAAACCAAAATGCAAGTGGAATTTTCCCTCTCCCTGCCCGCCTTCAGTGCAACGAAGAGTTCATGCGTGACGTCCTCCTGTTGACCAAGGGAGGTGTCTGACTTGAATGAGCGCACCCCCAAATGCAGGGGGAATCTTTCCGCCTTGTCAGTGCTGGCAGATTGAAAACAGCAGTGTAGAAGGAACGTTCAGCACCACGCCCAAGTCGCAAAGCCCACCATCGCCCCAGCTCGGGAATTCTCATGGGGGGTATGGCCAGGATTCGCAGCAGGGTCTGAAACAGGATTCAAGATGGCACCAGCATTCCACAGAAGGCCATTCCCATTTTTAATGGTCCAGTCATATTTTCAGTCTAAATCACACTGATTCCTCTTTGAATGAAAATTACATGGCATGAGAGACTATGGACTCTGAGAAACAAACTGAGGGCTTCAGAGGGGAGGGGGGTGGGGGAATGGGATAGACTTGATGGGTAGTAAGGAGGGCACGTATTGCATGGTGCACTGGGTGTTATATGCAAGTAATGAATCATCGAACTTTACATCAGAAACCAGGGATGTACTGTATGGTGACTAACATAATATAGTAAGAAAACATTAAAAAAAAAAAGAAAATTACATGGCAAATTGGTAAAAGCTTAGTAATCAAAATTAAGCTCATATTTAAGGAGAATTCAGAGCCCAAAGTTATGCCATTAATAATTTACTAACCATCATGAAATTAGCTTTGGCTTTGGAAAAACATGAGTATAAGGGGATTAATAAAGTCCCCCACCCAGTTTACACGATCATGTATCTTCTAGATGCTGCTGTCCGTTTGTTCGTTCGTTCATTCATTTGTTCCAGAGATTTTTGTTTGGTTGCTGCTTGCTATGTGCTGGGTCCTATTTCTGGTGCTGAGAAGAATTTCCTGAGCAAACGCATGAACATCTTTTGGGATAGCCCTTTTCAGATGCTGTCTGGTAACTGAGCTGCCTTCTCCATGCATCTTGAAGGGAGAGACAGGGAGAAGGGAGGGAGTTCCCACCTTGATTAACACACTGCTCGTAATAATACAGTGGAAATTGTTTTGACCCAGGAAAATTAGGCTTGTTATATATTCCTTTTTGCTTCCAGTTCTCTGTGACCAATCAAAATAGGAAAATCCCATAAACTGTGAGGTCTGCCTTTTTTCAGTTACTCATTAAGTTGTGATATTTATGTAGCTCTGTTGGGGTTTTTTCCCCCCATGATGTCCATGTTGTATTTAGTATAGACTAGTGGGTGAAGTGTAGCTTTGGGCTCGTGGCTCATTCTACACGTTTCACCTTGATGTTTCACCAGACCCCAGCCTTCTGGGTATTGCTTTGTTTGGACTTGTGATTAAAATTGTAATTGAGTTTTGGTGGGTTATTAGTAAATTAGTATTTTCTGTAACTTTGTCAAAGTGCATTGTTTCCCTAAGTGAATTTGGTAGCTGCTTCAGAGATGCGTATGAATTCTTAATTTGAATTTTTTATTATTGTTTGAAATGATTATGCACTATGTATGTCCTTTGTGTGATGTCAGGCATAACGGTAGGGGTTTATATATTAAAGGCTGTTGTCTTTTATAAATGGCTATTTAAAAGTGAGCTATTGCTCCTTTGAAACTGGGGTTTTCTGTACAGTAGCTTGTCATATATCCACCCGCATGCCAGATTCGTGCTAGTTTTCCATCCAATTCAGCTTTCCTTTACGAGCCATTTCATGGATCTGTGTATGCTCAGGGATGCCTGAGGCTGTCGTGGTTATCCTTATGTGCCAAGTCCTGTTAAAATCTCACTCACTCTGTAATTCTTCTCTTGGTTAACCGAGCTGCAATGAGCTTTTTATACCTGAGTCGCGGTAGTTCTCGCATGTGAATCTGCTCTGACAGTTGAGATCTGAGTCCTGCGGGATCCTGACTGCGGTGGTGCTGTGATACTCTTTAAGTTCATTGTGATGTCATTTTCACGTGTACATTTATATCTCCTCTCTCTGGGTAGACATTAACTCCTCGAGGGCAAGGATCGTATTTTAAACACCCATGGGTTTCACCCAGTCCAAAGCCTGCCTCCACTCCCAGTGTGTGGTGTACTGCCCTGCTCAAAATATCAATACCAGCTGACGGGTGTGTCTAAGTCGAAACCCCCTGCGAGTTTGGAGCGCGAGTCTCTCCGCATAGACGCATCGAAGCCCATCACGTGGACTTGTATTTCGCTCCCTGATGGCATTGGGATGGTGCTTCCTCTCGGTGCGGTCCGGGCAGCGGGGGGGCCTCGTGAGGAGACTGCAGGCAGGTGGGCTTGCTGGTGCCGTGTGCTGGAGGGGAGACCCAGAAACGCAGCCACGCAGGACCTGACCGCCGGGGAGCGCGTCCCGGAGTGTGGGGCCAGTCGGGCAGCCGCGGTTCCTCGCTCCACCTCCCCGCCACCTCTGCCGTTTTGCTGCCGTGCTAAGACAGATGTTGACTAGAACATTCTGCTACATCTGTCCAACCCACCCTCGCATCAGGGACGCGTGCATAGCGTCACAAACCTTGCACCTTGCAGGAAGCGCTGATTTGTAATGGGCAAAGAAACGGAAGAAGATACTTGATTTCAGTTCCATATCAAATAACATTATGCTCTCTGGGACAATAGGGCTTTTTCAAAAATATGGGCACAGTTTATGGATTTTTTTTTTTTTACTCATTACATTTTAAATAGAATCCTATGTTTTCTCCTGGCTTTATAACTTGTGCAAAATATATAAAAAATGTACAGAAGTGAATGAACAAATGTGAAAGCCGCAGATGTGCCGGATTAATGTGTATATTTTTATGCAAAGGACATTTTATGCCAGGACAGACAATAAACACATCCTCCCCCCTGTCCAGTCTATTATTTGAGTCGCTTCAGTACCAGAAACTGTGCACATTAATAGGTTGGTGAATCTAGTGGTTTATTCATTTGTCTGTTTGAGCCATAGACAATTGTTGGGGGAGGCTTTCTGAGGGGATTGCTTTTGACGATGTTGTAAATACTTTGTGTATGTAAGTTTTATTTATCTGTGGAAAAGTACACAGTTTTCCAAGAGCCACTTTTAGGGCAGACATACTAGAAAACATTGACGAGAGTGTCAAGTTAAGGTTCAAAAGACAGTTTCCAAAGGGAGCATGATCCCAGGCGTGCTGAGACGCGTGCAAGCGTGGAATGGGACCTGCCCCACGTCCTACCTGGTCTGATACTTCTGGAAAATTGCTATTGGTATAAAAAATGGGGGCTTTGGTCCTAAAGTATTTCCTGCGTCTCTTTGATTTTTCCCTGTACCGAATGCTCTTGGACGTCTTCCTCCCACATTCTGACCGCACGCTTCGTTGGACACCGTGTGTGTGCACATGCGTGCACGTGCACACCCGCGAGACCAAAAGAGAGAGAAGGAACACTGAGCGCACGCCCGCAGTCAGGTTGAGGCGAGGGCACCGGGCTGCGGGTGCGGCCCCACACTTCTGAGGGCGGGGTCTGCGCCCGCATCGCGGCACAAGCCCGCCCGCTAGGGTGGGAGCGGAGGTACCGGGGTGCGGGGAAGCGCAGCTGCTTCCCGAGTCCGTCGGCCTGCGCCGAGGAGGCTGGCAGGCCCGAGGGGCCTCCACACACGGAGCAGCGAGGACCGATGCGGAGGCTAGGTGTGGCCCAGACAAAGCCCGGGGGGTCGAGACGCTGCAATTACAGCCACTTTGTGCCACGGCAGCCACCGCGCCCCACGCGATGCTTTGAAAGGGACAAAGAACTTCTTGTGTTTACATTTTTTATTACTATATAGGATTAGGTCTGTTGCACACACAGAAGAGGAAGTCAGTTCATTTTACACAAATCAGCTACTTAAAGTAAATTGAGATATATAGAATTTACCAATGAAATGAGTGATTTGATGTGAATAAAAGAGGTGGTGTGGTGTAAATCAACACTGACAGCCAAATGGGGAAAATTGACAGAGCACTGTAATCACTCCCAACATCCACTGACGTTATTGATCCAGAACTTCTATAATCCCCTCACAGAACACAAGCAATTTCATCTAATACCTGTAATAACGGTGCATTCAGACTCAAGTAGCCGTCTGAAGCATTGTATCTAATGGCGAAGCAGGCCTTGCTGAGTAAGTGCGACAACTAGACACAAAAAGCGCCGATGACTCTTGCCTTTCACGCCGAACAGCCTCTGATAAGACCGAGTTCAGAAGATAAACAGTTCCTAATGCCACAGAAAATGAGCTATTAATTGCCGGCTTGCTAAATATGTTGTAAAAGACGGAGCAGTGGGCGCAACGTGGAGAGAATGTAACTGGATTTGGGGGGCGATAAACTTCTTAGGTTATCCATACGCCCCGTATCTGATGTTAATTACAACAGAGGGAAGGCGGCTGACAGGCATTTAGCTGCCGGGTCATTACATCCTTCCCAGGTGCTTTTCCCATGAAATGTTCCTCCAGTTTTTACAAGCTCCTTCTCGCACTGATGGATTATTCCGCAGCCTTATCAAAGCTTTGCCAGGTCCTCATTAATATATAGCGCAAGCCGCACTGTTCTATATATCATTGTCTTCCTCTTGGGGAGGGCTAATCTGTCAGCCATTATCAGGCAGTCAGCAGAAGGTAGGCAATCAGAGCTGACAGCAAAGAATCACGGGAGATCAGGCGAGGTTAAATGAGGCTGACAGTTGTGATAATGATGATTATACTATAAATTAAGATATGATGATAAAGGAGAATAAAAGACACAATCTGAAGCAATATTTGGTTTAACATGTCTCTCTTTTTCGTTACTGTTAAATGGCCATAACATTTATCACACCGAACAAGAATGGACGTTTAACTACCATGATAAAATGGGACACCATCAGATTGAAAACCCAACAAGTTGTGATTACGGTGTCAGGCACTTTTCCACGGGCTGAGAAAAAAGTGGGAGATGGAGCATATGTAGCATATGTTATAATCATTCATGCATTATTCTGTAGAATGAAAAGAAAATAGGTCTATTTTAGAAATGTCTTCAGCCTTCTCGATGGAAAACCAAAGGAAATGGTTAATACATTCCTCTGCTTGCCAGATCATTTTTATCAATGAAACAATGGGAAGGGAAGTGATGGTGCTCCCGCCAGACCTTCTCCCCCAGACGTGTGGTTATTAGAGGCGGATTCGGAGACCGCACGGGGGTTCTTGGAGTGCCTCGCTCCCTCTTGCATTCTGAAATGAAGGCCGCAGAAATCAGCCAAATGGTTTGCGCGTGCGACTTCTCATAGAGGCTGCAGTAAAACAGAAGTGAGGCACAATTGGTTTGCTTTCAGAAATTAAGAGATGGAAGGACTCATGTAGTCACCGGCGTCAGTAAGCTGCCATTTCTTTGGGTACTAGAGGTTGCTGGAGGAAATTTCAACAGCTCCAACCGAAGGAAAGTGAGCACCTGAGGTCCTGTCCCTCCACACGCTCATGTGCTGACTCGCACAGTTTCCAAGCACATGAGCGCCTGCCACTGTCCCCCAGATACCTGCGTGCCCCAGCATCGCACGACACAGGTGCGTCACGCATCTCCACGAACGGCGGCTGGACACATAATGTAACCCGTGGGTCCCGCCGTTAAATTTGCATCCGCTTGTTTTCTGGTCTTTTTTCACTTTTCTAGTAAAGTCAGGGATGAAGGAGAAAGAACCTCTTCATTCTCTTCACCTCTCCTGACAGGTTAATTTTCAGCTGAGAAAGAAAAATAGAGCTGAAAGTATATTTTCAACTTCGCCCATTTTGGGTTTAAATTTCAGAAGCTGAGGGATTGGGAGAGTAAAAAATTTAATGCTTCTGCTGTATCTGATATCGGTGCGCGCACAAGGCTCTCAGGCTGGTTGGTTTCTTCCTGATGAATATTTGTCCATTTAAACCAGGGTCTCTCAGCCTCTGTACTATTGGCATTTGCAACAAAGACTTCTTAGTCGTTGTGGGGGGGGGCATTCTGTGCACCGTGGGATGTTGGCCTCACTACCTGCTTGGAGCACCCCCACCCCCAGAGTGACAGCCCAGATTGTCCCCAGACGTTGCCCAATGTCCCCTGGGGGCAGAACTGCGTCCAGTTGAGAAGTATTGATTGAAACCAATGCCGTTAGCATATAGATACACGGGCATTGCTCTCTGTTGCTCTCTGAAGTCCTCCCAGTGATTTCCGTGGTTCTCCATCCATAGTGGGTGATTCAGTGAAGTGAGACAGAGGTAATTTTTAGCATATGAACAACATGTTGGAACAGCTGCTTCGGTTGTAAACCATTTCAGATTGTAAACTGAAGTTTGGTCAATGAGCTTTGAAACAGCATATCTATTCACTGATTACTAGCATTTATCAGCAGAATGAAAATCATACACATTCCGTTATCTCGGTGTGAAAGGATGTTCCCAGGCTTAGTTTGTAAACCTGTTGGTTCATTCCGGAAGAGCTTCAGTAAGTAGCCTGCTCTGGCCTTGACGTTTGCCCTCAGAAGGGACAGGAGAAGCAGCTTCAGAGACGCAGGGACGAGCGAGGGCATGAAACAAAGCACATTTGTGACCTATGTGTAGATTGTAACATACAAGCCTGTTTTCACAGAGCGTATATGTGAAATTTTCCTCTTGTAGTGACACACACCTTGCACATAAACACACATTCGCAATCAAAGGTCATTGTGCTGTTTTGCTTGGAAAGCTGTGACTGCTTCGGAGTGGAATCCACGAAGACGCAGATTGGGTGTGGCCATCCGTCCTCCTGAGGTCAGGCCAGCATGAGGTTTTCATCCACCAAGTGGAGCAGCCCCACTTCCTGCCCCACCGGCCGCCCACGAGTTCACCCCAGCAGGTCGAGGCTCAGTGCAGCGACCCTTCAGGATCATGCCCCCTTTGCTTTTTCTTCTTCGTCTCTCTCTCTCTTTTTAGCTTAAGACATCTTGCAGACTTTATTTTGTTTATTTATCTATTCCACTTAGTTAACATAGTGCAATATTAGTTTCAAGCATACAATATAGTGATTCAGTGCTTCCGTACAGCGCCCGTGCTCATCACGACAGGTGCACTCCTCAGTCCCCATCCCCCGTTCCCCCATCCCCCACCCCTCTCCCCTCTGGTGACTGTCAGTGTGTTCTCTGTAGTTCAGAGTCTGTTTTCTTGGTTTGCCTCTCTCTTTCTCTCTTTTCCCCTTTGTCTTGTTTATTTTGTTTCTTAAATTCCACGTATGAGTGAAATCATACGGCATTTGTCCTTCTCTGACTTGTTTTGCCAAGCATAATACTCTTTAGCTCCATCCATTTCATTGCAAATGGCAAGATTTCATTCTTTTTTATGGCTGAGTGATAGTCCCTTGAATGTATATACCACGTCTTCTTTATCCATTCATCAGTCCATGCTCATCTGGGCTGCTGCCATATCTTGGCTATAAATAATGTTGCTATAAACACTGGGGTGCATGTATGCTTTTGAATTCCTGTTTTTGTATTCTTTGGGTAAGTACCTAGTAGTGCAATTGCTGGGTTGTAGGGGAGCTCTATTTTAACTTTCTGAGGACCCTCCATGCTGTTTCCCACAGTGGCTGCACCAGCTTGCATTGCCACCATGAGTGCGCGAGGGTTCCCCTTTCTCTGCATCCTCACCAACATCTGTTGTTTCTTGTGTCATTGATATTAGCCATTCTGACAGGTGTGAGGTGATGCTCACTGTGGATTTGCATTTCCCTGATGATGAGTGACGTTGAGCATCTTTTCACGTGTCTGTTGGCCATTCGTGTGTCTTCTTTGGAGAAATGTCTGTTCATGTCATCTGCCCATTTTTAATTGGGTTATTTATTTTGGGGGTGTTGAGTTGTATTAATTCTTTACATATTTTGGATGCTAGCCCTTTATTGGCTATGTCATTTGCAAATATCTTCTCCCAATCCATAGATTGTCATTTAGTTTTGTTAGTGGTTTCCTTCACTGCGCAGAAAGTTTTTATTTTGTTGAAGTCCCAGTAGTTTTTTGTTTCCCTTGCTTCAGGAAACATACCTAGAAAGACGTTGCTATGGCCAATGTCAGAGAGATTGCTGCCTGAGCTCTCCTTTAGGATTTTTATGGTTTCAGGTCTCACATTTAGGTCTTTTTTTTTTAAGATTTTATTTATTTATTAGACAGAGATAGAGACAGCCAGAGAGAGAGGGAACACAAGCAGGGAGAGTGGGAGAGGAAGAAGCAGGCTTATAGTGGAGGAGCCTGACGTGGGGCTCGATCCCATAACGCCGGGATCACGCCCTGAGCCGAAGGCAGACTCTTAACCGCTGTGCCACCCAGGCGCCCCTCACATTTAGGTCTTTAACCCATTTTGAGTTCGAGTTTATTTTTGTATATGGTGTGAGAGAGTGGTCCAGTTTCATTCTTCTGCATGTGGCTGTCCAGTTTTCCCAACATCATTTGTTGAAGAGACTGTCCTTTTCCCATATATTCTCGCCTCCTTTGTCAAAGATTAACTGACCATATAATTGTGGGTTTATTTCTAGGTTTTCTGTTCTGCTCCAGTGATCTACGTGTCTGTTTCTGTGCCAGGACCATACTGTTTTGATGACTACAGCTTTGTAATATAGCTTGAAGTCTGGAATTGTGATCCCTCCAGATTTGTTTTTCCTTCTCAGGATTGCTTTGGCTATTCAGGCTCTTCTGTGTATTTCCATCTAAGTTGTAGGATTGTTTGTTCTGGGTCTGTGAAAAATGCTGTTGGTATTTTGAGAGGGACTGCATTAAATGTGTTGATTGCTTTGTAGTATAGACGTTTTAACCATAGTTTTTCTTCTGATCCAAGAGCATGGAACGTCTTTCCGTTTCTTTGTGTCATATTTAGTTTCTTTCATCTGTGTTTTATAGTTTTCAGAGTACAGATCTTTTAGCCCTCTGTTAACTTTATTGCTAGATATTTTATTGGTTTTGGTGTAATTGTAAATGGGATTATTTTTTTCTTTCTTTTTTATTTATTCATTTTCTTAATTTCTCTTTCTGCTGCTTCATTAGTGGTGCATAGAAATGCAACAGATTTCCATAGATTGATTTTGTATCCTGTGCCCTTACTGAATTCATTTATCAGTTCTAGTAGGTTTTTGTTGGAGTCGTTAGTGTTTTCTATATATAGCATCATATCGTCTGCAAATAGGGAGAGATTTGCTTCTTCCTTACCAGTTTGGAAGCCAGTTATTTCCTTATGTTGTCCGAGTGCTGAGGCTGGGACTTCCAGTGCTGTGCTGAATAAAAGTGTTGAGAGGGGACACCCCTGACTTGTTCCTGACCTTACAGGGAGAGCTCTCTGTTTGTCACCATTGAGTGTGATGTTAGCCGTGGGTTTTCACATATGGCCTTTATTATGCTGAGGTGGGTTCCATCTACACCTACTTTGTTGAAGAGATTTGTGCTCCATTTGATGGCATCTTTCTTCCAGATGAAGGGCGCATCTGGGGCGTGGGGAGAGGACCTGGAACGAGGGCTCTACTCTCCTGAGCGGCACCTTCAGTGGGGGTCGGAGCACTGCCCTCAGCCCCGGCGCTGCCCTCCCGGCCGGTCCTGCGGGATGGGATCGGGAACAGCCCCCTAGTTCCTGGTCAGTGGAGTTGCACACGGAGCCTTCGAGCTGCCCAGAGGCTGCTGGCGCCGTGATAGTCCCAGGCTCGGTGAGCCCTCTAAGTGTCCTCAGAGCACAGCCCTGGGGGCACGGCTTCCTCATCCCCCGGGGGTTCTAATTTTGGCACAGGAGCTGCAGGCAGGAAAATCTTGTTCCTTAGTCCGTTTTATTAACTTTGTTTTGTTGGCTTGAGCCTCGCGTTGTATTAGCCCCTGAATAATCACAGCTGCGCTGGGAGCTCCAGGAGCGCGAATGAGAGGCTTTCTTCAAGGGCCGTGCTCCTGCAGAAATGATTTGTACCCTCAGGCTGATTGTCACCGACAGAAAATGAGAACCAGGAACATTCAATGCAAAGTAATGTGTTCTTTACAATTACTGGATTAATAATTTTATTCCATTTCTGTGTGGGGAGAGAGGACGTCAGCCTGAAGATCTCCAGCTCTAGTGTATTTCTAAGCGTCCTGTTAAGAGAGTGAGCAGGGGTCAGGAAACTTAATTATGCTATAACTAGATAGAGATTGCCAAGTGATAAAAAGAAACATCCAGACAGATTCAGCAGGAAATTACAGCTTTAATAATATAGCATAATGCCTACTTCTATACAATTATTGGAGAGATCCTGAATGGTTCAGAATAACAGGCTTGAGTTTCCAGTAACGACAAAAAAATCCCACTGAAAATGACATTTTGCATCTTGCTGTAAATATTTTTTTTTTCAAAAAAATAAATAGTATTATTATTCAGTGATCAAAAATCTTATGCTCATTCCATCCCAGATGCTATGACCACACTGACATTTTGAAATGATGAGAGAGGATTGGATTATGAGGGGAGGAATTTACATTTGCAAATTAAGTTTCTGGTATTATACTTTAAATTAAAAAATCGGCCTACTGCATCCGGCCTTTCAGAAAGAAAACCCC
Source organism: Ailuropoda melanoleuca (assembly GCF_002007445.2). NCBI lineage: Eukaryota > Metazoa > Chordata > Mammalia > Carnivora > Ursidae > Ailuropoda > Ailuropoda melanoleuca. Next base: position 139,740,732 of record NC_048224.1, read on the forward strand.
CAGCGTGTGGAGGTGGGTTGGGCTGCACGTGAGCGGGGAGTCAGACGGCACGTGTGTGGTCGGTGTCCGTGGAGGCCGCAGGGAAGAGTGTCCCCCCGAGTGCGTGCCCCGGAGGAGGGGCAGAGGGGAGCACAGGGACCCGGGGTGGGGGTTCCTCCACGTCTTCAGAAACAACGGAGGGAGAACTTTCCAAGCAGCAGGCTGAGCAAGCCTGACAGGAAGCAGTTAGCTGTTGCGAACGTGACCCGGAGTTTTAACTCGGAGCCTCGCCCGGCATGTGGCACATGACCCTCCTCTGATGTTTGTGTCGGGTCCTTTTTTCTCCCTCATACAGGAGGGAAAAGTCATTTCTCGTGCTCGCCCAGGAGAGCTCAGTGTTTCATTTTGTATTCTGAGGACGCAGATTAATCAGCCAGCTCCCTACCCAGAGATGGCCATTCTGCCCAGAAATCTGCATATCTGCATATTACCGTTCTGCCCCGAATTTAATTTCCTACAGGAGCTGATATTAATCACCCTGTTTAAACAGAGGGGATTTGGGGTCTATACAAATATGACATTTTTTTCCTGTAGAACTCGTAGAATATTTTTCTTTCTTTCTTTCTTTCTTTTTTTTTTTTTCCAATTTAAAGGGACAATAGCCTTACTGGCTTAATCCTAAAGAGCTGCTGTCGTTGCATTTTATTTTGACATGGCTGTTGATTATTTGGGTGGTAACAGCCAGCCCAGAGTCTGCTCCTTCGACTTGAGAAATGTGTTCAGGAGATTTGGAAATAGCACAACCCCCGCCCCCCACCACACACGTTTTGACAACGGCGACGTGGATTGTCTGTTTTGACGTCCATCTACCTCTCACGTGAAAGCTGGGAGGAATTCACAGGCCAGAACCACAGAATCTTCTAAGTAGCCCTCACTGCTTTGCTCCAGCTTATTATGTGTAGAGAAGTTAAATTCATCAGCTGTCGGCTCCGCTCCCAGGATTATGTGGCGTATTTTATTCTGGCTGCCGCCGCACAATGGTGTCCTAGGCAGAAACAGGAGACAGACGAACAGCGTGCCCGGCATGCCCGTGCCAGCCGGAAGAAGGGAGCATGCCTGGGTTACTGACGAGATACACCGCTGTCATTAAAACACAAGCTGCCATCCAGGGTTTGGTTTAGACGCACAGCCCGGCCTCTCCCGGCCACAGAGGCTAATTTGGATGGGCACTTTTTCTGCAGGGCCCCGTGCAATGGCCTCGGGGAAGGTGGGAGCCAGGGCGAGCAGGGAAATGTTTGAAAAGCTGAGTTCCCAGGCTGTGGAGATCCTGGCTGCCACCCCGTCCCTCACACTGACATTTCCCGGAGCAGATGTCCTCGGAGGAGTAGAGGCCGTGAGTTCTGTGCATCGGCCCCACCGAGATCACACCACTCCCATTTTCTTGACTCTGAACATTTTTGTTTCCGTGATTAGCAATCTGCGGTGGGGCAGGGCGCCTTGTAAGTTGAGAGGAAATTCCCGGGGAGCCTGCATCTTTCCTTGTTTCCAGCAAGGTCAAACAGTGCACTTAAAAAGAGCGGAATTTTATGGCCCTAAGCTAATACCACCATTGGTGGTATCACTCGATAACTAAAGCAAAAACAAACACTACTTTTTTTCTTGCTCAACTCAAAAAAATTAGTAACTTTCTCACATTCCATGTTTTCTCCTGTAATTTGTTTATGCCGTTAAATTGAAAAGGAGCTAGTGTTGGAGTAGGCAGCATCCGTGAAACGGTTGACGTAGGCGTGAGCTGTGGAGTGGGTATGAAGTCCGGAGGCCTGTCATGCTTGACAAGAGATTACCAGTGTCCGTGTCACTCCTGCTGAACACCTCGGCTGCTGTATTTTCTTTGCCCGTTGTAAACCACAAGGGTATCACCCCAGGCAAATAGCGGCTTAGATTGTTTATCTGTCTGCGCTAATAGCATTCTATTTGAAGTCTTAAAAGTCCCAAGTGGCTTAAAAGGGCACTATTACTCGACTTCACATTTTATTGCAAAATGACTGGGTCCGGCTTCCTTTGCTTTGCTTTGAAGTCTTAATGCTACTTGGCTGTCAGACCCACGCGTGTCCTTTCCAATTTAAACTTTAAGCAGGATTCCCTTGAAACAAGCCCCTTTCATCTGCAGGGACTAAGGAACGTTTAATAACTTGTGAAAATATTGTTTTTGAGATAGTACTATGTTGTCACGGTGTGATACGTCTCACTAGTGGGTTTATCGCCAGCGTGGCTGAAAGAGAGACTAACGGCTTACGTCACACTTTTCTAATTAAGGGAGCGTACCTGACTGAATGGTGATGTATATTTATTTTCTGTTACATTATTTTTAAAAAGATAATCTCTGTTACCCACCCCCCGTTCTGACATACAAACATCCGCAGTGAAAATGTTGGAAAGTTGCACAGTCCTTGGAGTAATCAAAGAGTACATTCTCAGAAAACAATGCATTCAGATGTTGGCTTATCTCCAAGCAGAGTTCCAACCTGTGGAGATGTGTAGGCCTTCGGTGGAAAAGACAATCAAGAGAAGTTTGTGGGATGACGACAGAAGGACTGTGGGCGCCACTAACCTCAAGACCAAACCATCATCAGATGTAAGGTGGCTGCACCGCGCAGAGGGAAGGAGCCCCTCCTGACTTCCACAGATGGGCTGAACCCTCCCTCGAGGTTGCAGATGGAAAACATGGTGACAATGAGCAGAAATGGTGTGGAATTCTGGTCTGTAACCCATGCATCATAGACCAAAAATTCAACTGGCCAGATCTTATGTGTGTGTGTTTTGTGTGTGCTTATGGTGAGTACATATATATGTGTGCGTGTGTGTGTGTGTGTGTGTGTGTCTTTAGGATAAAACAATCTGTGTGGTCTTCTGGGCGACATCTCTTAGAGAAACTTCCTGGGGTCTCCAGCTGGGTTGTAGGTAAGAACACCCACCAAGGAAAACTTCTCTAGTTCTCTACATACTTCTTGGAACTGGGACTTCCTAGGTGCCTCCCGCTATCTCCGTGTGGCTGGCACTCCGTGGAGCTGTGTGATGCAGCACTCCAGCCATAATGCCAAGGGAGACGGACCCCCAGCCTTATTACTGAGGGCTCTTTCTTGGTATCCTTCATGGCGCTGATCGGGGATCGCGAATCTGAACAGAGTTGTGATATTCAGAACCAGCTCAAGTGCCTGGGTCAGCCCACGGTCTGGGGCTCCCCTGCAGCCTCAAAGGCTGGTGACAAAGGTCCGTATGGGTGGTGCCCACACTCTAGGATCTGCTCCCCTCACCCAACATCTCTGGAGGGTCCTGGCTTGCCTGGCTTCGTGAGATCTATACTCAAGGGTGAGGGGCTCACCCTGGAGCTGCTCCAGCCAATGGGAGAGCCTGACCCCCACGGATCTCTTGTCATCAAGCTCTTGAGGTGCCAGGCTCAGAGGTGGCTTCCAGCCCAGGTAGCAACCACGGTAGTGCCACACTGCAGGCCATTGCCACTAGCAGTAGTGCCCCTCCTCTGCGCCAGCCGCATTGCTCAGGCTTGGAAGAGAGTTCCCTCACTTAATCCCACAGAAACCCTATTTCACAGAAAAAGAAACCAGAGCTCAGGCAGGGTAGGAAATTTCCTGAGTTTGCCAGAAAGTGGCAGAGTGTGGATTCCAGCCCAGGCTGATGACCTCTAAGCCTTGCATCTTTCCCGTGACCGTTTCTGCTCTCCTTTTGATTTTGTGATTGCAAATGCAAAAAAGCAAGATCCCGGAGGGGATCTTGGCTGGTGCTCTTTGCAGATTTCCACGTAACTGACCCCCTGGCTTAGGGAGGCCATTTCAATCCTTCTGCCCCCTGGCCTCCCCATCTGTGGACGAAAGCAGAGATTAAATAATAATTTTTTATTATGTTATGTTAGTCACCATACAGTACATCATTAGTTTTTCATGTTCCGTGATTCATTGTTTGCATATAACACCCAGTGCACCATGCAATACCTGCCCTCCTTACTACCCATCACCAGCCTATCCCACTCCCCCACCCCCCTCCCCTCTGAAGCCCTCAGTTTGTTTCTCAGAGTCCATAGTCTCTCATGGTTCATTCCCCCTTCTGTTTACCCCCCCTTCATTCTTTCATTCCTTCTCCTACCGATGTTCCTATTTCTTATGTTCCATAAATGAGTGAAAACAGAGATTAACCTTCCCCTACAGTGAGGGGGAGCAAGAGCAAAATCTCTGAAAGTAAGTCCTCTAGCACGTGCAAAATCAGCAACAGATCGTGCTTCCAGTGAGACAAGGGCATTGTTCTTGCCAGGGGACCAGACGTGGCACAATCAAGATAGATGCAGAGATGTTTTTTCACTTTTATTTCCTTTTTTTTTTTTCTTACCCTGCAGTTCTATTTATTTTCTCCAAAAGTCACGAGAAAGCCCAATCTACAGATATTGGTGTAGAGGGGATGTATGTCAGAAGAAGGTAATTGACGGTAAATGTCAAATATTAAATCCTATCTGGTTATTACCCAGCATATTAGCGATGTAAGTAGCTTAACAATTGCAGCTGTGATTGACTAGGTGGGAACCAAAATCCTAAACACCCAGCGCCAGAAGGGATAATTATAACACATTAGCACCTGCTCAGACAAGATTGACAACCCCAGTCTAACATCTGCTTAATATCACTTTCATACTTTCACGCATTTTTTCCCTTTTGAATGGGGTAACACAAGATTTCCTCAAGGATAACAATAACCCAACATCTATGTTATTCATTCACATTATTACGGCTGCTTGTTGTCTGTGGTCAGGTTTCCTGCTGACACGTTTACAATTGAATGCAGAGCAGAGAAATGGGATACTGGGGCCAGGCAGGCACAGTTGTGGTGTGTTTCCTGAAAACGTTCCTGTCAACCTGATGCATTTGAAAGAAATCCCAAAACAGAATGCTCAGTCTGTTGGCAGTGTCTGTAAGAATATATGTGCACGCAGTAATATTGGACTGGGATCTGGGAGAATGATCCTGTCACCTCCCAGGGAGGGCCGCAGCGGCACTGGCAGGGTCCCTGAAGGGCGGGGTGTCACCAGACCTCACAGGGCGAGCAGGACGACACCGAGACGGGCACACCGCACGTTCCCCGCCTCGTTTCTACTGGAAAGAGTAGAGAAGCATGTTGGAGAAATGATCTGTCCTTTTCTGGTTTGGTTTGTGCATCTCTAAGGAACTTGCCCGCGTATTAGAACGGGAGTAGGGGTGCATTCTAGTGACTTATGGTTGAATGAAAATTGCTTTGTGATTTAACATTCTCCCTTTTGCTCAGGCCACGTCCATGGGCCCGGGCAGCTCAGGCCCCTCAGCGGGTAGTCAGATGTGGGAAGGCGGCAGGAGTGAGAACACGGGACGTGGGCTTTCCTCAGAGGGACGTGTGTTTGCTCGATAATGTTGAGAGTTTACATCCATTAATCCCTTCTCGTCTTACCCTCACAGGTTCTGTCATTTTACGAATATTTGCTGAGCCTCTATTATGTGCCGGCCCGGCTTCAAACAGTTCTGGGTGGAAGCTGCACATCTAATAGGAAGTGAGCCTTCTGGTGACGCTTAAAGCAGGGCCCAGGGCAGGCTGCGCGGAGCCAGGGGGCTGACCGCATGGTGGGGTGGGGGGCCTGGCTCGGCTCCTCTCTCTCTGTGGCTCATTCCTGTTTCAGGGCCTCAGGGAGGCCTCTCTCTGGCACACCTGGTCTCCCACCCAGCTGGCACGCAAACCAGCACCCCAGAAGTCCCCTGGCTGGGCGCGGTTGGACTGGTGAGTGGCTAGTACTTTCTGCCCCGCCCCCAGCTCACGCCCGCCCCGCCTTTGCGCTGGTGGGACCCTGGTCCTCGGCATGGTGGCATGCTCCAGCCCATGCTGTTCTCTAGGCCGCCTTGTGCAGAACCACACGGCAGACAGAGTTTGGATTCCCTTGACCTAGACCTGCTCTGATCAGCTCACTGGGGTCCAGGCCCTGAGTGGTCCTTGGGGTCTGCTCTGATAAAGACAGATGTGGCCGCCGCCATCCCCACAGAGTTTGCCACATGACAGGAAAGGCCATCATTGAACAGATAAATACTAGCGGGCCAGTGTTTCCTGGGGCAAGGAGAGGGCTGGAGGTGCCAGCCGCTAAGACCCCCTAGCTTGACCTGGAAGTGCTGGTTCGAATCCTGGATGAGAAGTAAGAGTGGGTCAGGAAGAACAGTCATTTCCTTCACTAATTGAGCTTCCCAAACCTAAGTTGTTAAAAATTCCTATCAATCAAGTAAATAATTGTCACAATAGTGGGTAAGCTTGTATCATGAGATGCAGACCATTGTAATTATCCATAAAATTCTTTAAGAACATGGACTGTATTTCCAAGCACAAAAACGAGTCCATGCAAAAGTAAAACCTTATACCGCATTCGCCCTCCTCTTGAAGTGCTGCTGTTTTGTTGAAGAACAAGCCTCGTGGACAGTTTAAGCGACGGCTTTAGTGTGCAGATGCTGACAACGATCTTTCTGTCAAGAAGGCGCGGGTCAAACAAGCCTTTGACATTCTGACGCGCAGTTTTGCCGGCATTAGGATTACCTAGGAGTGCGTGTGGATTCCAAGAGTCCTGATGAACAGTTAAAAAGTGGCCTTTCCATCAGCAGATCTCCCAGGAACGGTCCTGGGAGCCACTGCCCACACGATGGGGCCACAGAGGACTACGTTGGGCTGGAGAGCTCCCCTGGAAAATGTGCCTTCTTCCCAGGGAGGGCTCTGAACGGGGAACCTCCTTGAGAAGGAGGCTGAGTTGCCGGGGCCAGGATCACAGAGCTGCTTCTCCCTTCCCCGTGGCGTGCCTTCCCCTGGTGGTCGATTTGGGAGGGAAATGGGAGAAAAGCTTGCACCCAGCGCAACGCGGTCCACGACGCCGTGAGTGGAGCCCACCGGCTCGGGTGCACCTTCACTCCGTCCTGACTCACGGCCCCTTTATAACACCGAGTGAGTTGTCTTGGTTTGCGAGAGCACGGAGCCGATGACGCTCCCTGTTGCTTTTCTTCTCCTGTTCTGTTCTTCTCATTGCGATTTCTGCTCCCCAGTTGTCTTCTTTGCTGGAAGGCCGGTCTAACACTGTGCTTCACCGCTGGCTTTCTGTGCACCAGGCACGGTAGAAACCCGAGGCTGCTAGAAGGAGAAGAGCACGTGACTTGTGGAAGCAAGCTGCAGTCCTCTCCGGAAGAGGACATTCCGGTGAGAAGTGAGAGTCAGGTGACAGGAATCATGCAAACTGCAGGCTGTGCGGGGGAAGGCCGGCCCCCTGCACCAAGCCCCACAGAGCTCGGGGTGTGCTGAGTCACACACACCCATGCAGTGGCTGGGATGTCATGAATTCCGTCCCTGCTCCTTCTCGTCTTCATATTCCACATGCCATTCGGACGCTCCTTTACCGTTCGGGCTGTGTGGTTTGCTGCCAGTGGGGCCTCCGTGCCGGCAAACTGATAGCAACGATGATAGGCAGGGAGTAGGGGTCCGTATCACTACACGTGTGTGCGGCGAGCCGAGCACCTGGGGGAGGCACACCTGGCTATGAGAGCGGACACCACTCTCCTCCGGGTGCCCGTTTCTGTTCCCAGCTGAATGCTGTCGCGTCAGGACCGGTTCTGGCAGGGGGAGAGAAGAATGCAGGCCAGGCGGGGCTGCCCCGGCTCACGTGCTGCAGGGCACTCCAGCAGCCTGCCCACGGCTCGGCCAGCGGCGATGCCCACAGGAGGCCCGCTCATGACCCTTCCTGTGGGAGAGGAGGCGTAAGAGGCCGGGTGCGGCCCAGGAGGGCACCCTGACGGGGCCTCGCGTCTCAGAGCTGGGCGTCCCGCTGAAACCACCAGGGCTCCTGGGACTAACATGCGCGGGGGGCCCCGTTGGGGGCTGTCGGGGTCTGCCGCTCGCTCGCTAATGAGGACCTGGACCTTCCAGAGTGATCTCTCCCAGCGGCCACAACCCCCTGTCCCCTGAAGTGCTACCCTGACCACCAGCCTTCTAGGCACAGGTGGGGGTGAAGACACACAAAAACGTTCACCTTGTGCTTGATATGTGCTCGTTTCCCGCCCGCTTCTGAGCTCCGAGGACGGGCACGAGCAGGGGGTGCTGACGGCCACTGCTCAGGAGCTCTCTGGCCGGCGGCCACCGAGAAGGGAGTGATTCAGCCACCACCTGGTGCTGCTGACAAGGACACACTTAAGCTAGGTGCACATTTGTGTGTGTTTGTATCTTGTGCGTGATATTTACGCACGCTATTTATAGCATACTATAAAACATCATGTAATTCATGGATAGTGTTATACATTACACAAAATTCATATACATAATAGGGAACGGTACTTTTAGAATATATTTGTCCTTAAGTCTAAAATGGCAAATAATGGCTGCAGATTAAGGGGTATGTATTCTGGAGGTGGATGCGTTCTCTCCCTTGCTAGGGGCAGGGGTGGCGCATGGCCGCCGGTCCATCAAGGTCAGCAGTACGCCAGAGGCCCTGTGCTCCTCATTCTCAGACAGCCTTCTGTCCGGCACCCAGAGGCACGGGTTTGTCGCTGGCACCTGCCATCATGAGACAGACTTGAGTGATTCAGCAAGACAGTGGACCCGACCTCTCAGCCCCCTGCCTGCCTCTGAGGAAGGGAGGAAGCAAGGGCCCTGAGTGACAGGAACCACAGCCTCTGAGGGTTCGTCCACCGCTGCTGTGGCGCCATCCCAGCCCATCCTCCCTCCCTTGTGTGCTGCCCTCCCTTCTCCTCCTGCCCCCACCCTTGGTGGGCTGCACAGGCCTCTCCCGGGAGGGGGTAGCTGCTGTCGTGCACTTGGGTTTGCCCCGAGCCTCTGTGCGCTGTTCTCATTTCCCACATTAGGAAGGGACTATGGGAGGGAAGTCGGAAAGGGGGTACAAAGGACCCTGGTACCCCTTCCTCATAGATCTGATGCTGCCTGCTCCGCCGTCCTTGTGGACGGGACCGCCACGGAGACGGACGACCACAGTCCAGCAGGTGGGGAAGAGCAGTGGGAGAGCAGGGCGGTGCGCCTGCCCCCGGCCTCCCTCCCCAGTCCACAGTCCCCGGCAACCACGGATCCTTCGGCATCCCTGCTGTTTTGCCTTTCAGAACGTCATATAATAGAATCTTACAGTGCTGTAGCCTTTTTGAGACTGAATTCTTTAACTTAGCAAAATGAATTAAAGATGTGTCATCTGTAGCATGAACCAATACGTTTGTTCCTTTCGATGGCTACTGTGAACATTCGCATACTGTGTGTGAGAGAGAGAGAGAGAGAGGGAGACTGAGTCCAAGCTCCTTCCGCTCCCCACACGACAGGCCGGGACGTCCAGAGGCAGGATGTTGGAGTAAGGACAGTGATTTTATTCCAAAAGCCGGCAAACCAAGGAGATGGTGGGTGGTTGCCCTAAAGAAACATGGCTCCTGGGCAAGAAATCCGAGCTGCTTTTATGTTCGCAAAAGGGGGGAGCAGGAGGGAGTTGGGAGTCAAAAGGTGACTGATGTCTGATGACATCTGAGGAAGGTCCAGTAACTTCTTTGTCCTTGGTCAGTTGATCCCTGGGTACAGGTCATGCTGTTCTTATAAATCTTAAACATAGCCTGGTCCTCTCCGTACACATTCCCGTATCGGCTCTGGTGAGCTAGGTGTCAGGTGAAAAGCAGTTTTTGCAAATCTTAGCTGTAAGGAAATTCCTTGGGTGATTGTCGTGCCTATGTGTAGGGCAGAGCCGAGGTTTCTAAGCTACAGGTCACAGCGGCAAGGGCAGCAGAAGCACTATGGAGTCGGACATGCTAAGTTTTACGTGTTACGTGTGTGTGAACGTAAGTTTTAAATCCACTTTGGTAAATGACCCGGGAGTGGGACTTCGGGGTCCCATGCTACACGTGTGTTTAACTTCGGAAGAAACTACCAAACCGTGTTACAAAGTGACTGGACACGTTCCTGTCAGCAATGAATGAGAATTTGTTTCTCTGCGTCCTTGCCAGCATTTGGTATTGTTAGTTTTGAGATTTTTATTCATTTGTTTTTATTTTAATCACTCTAATTGGTGTATGGTGATTGGTATCTCGTTGTGGTTTGAGTTTTCATTTCCTTAGTGACTAATGATGTTGAGCACGTTTTCATGTATCTGCCATTGATATGTCTTCTCCGGTGAAGCATCTGATCAGATCTTTTGTCTGGTGTTTATTGGGTTGTTTGTTTTTTTATTGTTGACTTTTAAATATGCTTTATATATTCTAGATAGAAGACCTTTATCAGATAGGGATTCACAAATGTTTCTACCAGGTCTGCGGCTTATATTTTCATTCTCTTAACAGTGTTTTTCACAGGAGGTAAGTTTTTGCCTCGATAAAGTACAATTGATCAACTTTATATTTTTTAATGGATCGTGCTTTTACTGTCGTATCTAAAAACACATCACCAAACCCAAGATCAAGCAGGCTTTCTTTGCGAAGTGTTGTGGTGTTAACATTTTACATGTAGGCATATGATCTGGTTTGAGTTAAATTTTTGGATAAGGTGAGGGCGCCTGGGTGGCTCCATCGGTGAAGCGTCTGCCATCGGCTCAGGTCGTGATCCTGGGGTCCCGGGATCGAGCCCCGCTCGGGCTCCCTGCTCGGTGGGGAGTCTGCTTCTCCCTCTCACTCCCTCTGTGTGTTCTCTCTTTCTGTCTCTTAAATAAATAAGTAAAATCTTTAAAAAAATTTTTTTGGATAAGGTTTGAAGTGTGTGTCAAGGTCTGTTTATTCACATACATAGGGGTGTCATATTTCCAGCAGCAGTTTGTAAACTATTTTTTTCTCCATTGAGTCAGTATTGCCACCTTGCCCAAAACCAGTTGACTGTACTTTTGTGGATCTAGTCTGAGCTCCATGCTGGTGTGCTGGTTTATATGTTTTCTTTTGATCCTGTCATGATCACTATACCATGAATTTGGGTAATATGAGGTCTTCCTGTCAGAATTGTCTTGGCTATTCTAGTTCCTTTGTCTTTCCATATAAATTTTAGAATCGACCTGTTAATAGCTACAAAAAGCCTTGTTGAGATTTTGATTGAGATTATTTTTAATTTATAGATCCAGTTGGCGAGGACTGGCATCTTCACAATGATGAGCCTTCTTTCCTATGAACACAGTATGCCTTTCCATTTACATATACCTCCCTTAATGCCTTTCATTGCCATCTCAGAGTCCATAGGGTACAGATCCTGCACGTTTCCTTAGATCCTGTCTCCTTAGACTTGTACCTAAGTACTTCATTTGGGGTATTTTAAAAAGCATTTTTTTTAAATTTCAAATTCTGATAGTTCTTTGCTCAAGAGCTCAGCTGAGCTGAGAGAGCTGAGTGCCAGGTGTCGGGGCAGCTGATGATGACACAAGCCACGTGGTAAAGACAGTGTCAAGACACCCACGCTCTGCTGCGATGGTAGAGCAGGAAGCCCAAGTGCGGACGTCCTGGCTCTCTCATTCCACTTTCACCCCACGAACGGCACCAGGGGGTGAGATGGGCCAGTGCGGATGTGGGGTGCTCTCACTGCTGAAGGAGCCCCAGGCAGAAGGGTCCTGTGGTTTTATGCACCTGGGGCCTGGGGGGAGCAGGGGAGGGCTGGGAGTAGAGAACAGTGACCACTCACTGAGTCAGAACAGAGAACAGTGTCTTCAAGATTCCCCCGAACCCCTCAACAGGAGGTCTCGGCAGAGGCACCTGAGGAGAAGACCCCCAAATCAGGGTGCCTGGGTTGGAAGGCAGAGGCACACAGGAGCGCAGCTGGCCAGGGGGCCTGAGTCCTTGAAGCAACTCACCTGAGAGCCTGTGATGCATGGACTGTGCCCAAGTCTGGGGCGTCAAGCCTTTGTCATTGCCTGTGGTTGGCCTGAGCGGTTTCACGTGGGGATTGACCGGGGGCTAGATGCCTCAGCGGGCGTGTGGACTACGGGCTGGCTTCTGTGCTTTGGACTGTGTCCTGTGAACTTCTCCAACTCACTTATAGTTGTGGGAGCTGTTTTGAAGATTTGGGTGGTTTTTTTTTCTACATAGACAATCATGTCATCTGCAGATAAAAACAATTTTATTTCATCCTTCCCAACCTGTAGGTCTTTTACTTCTTTCTCTTGCCCTATTGTGCAGAGCTGCCAGCATGCTGTTAAACAGGAGAGGTGAGCAAGGGCATACCTAACGTGTTCCAGACTCGGGGGAAGAACTCGGTGCCTCGGCAGCCACACGACATTAGCTGCGGGGTCACGGAAGACGTGTGCCGTTTATCAGATTACGGAAGCTTACTTCTGTTGCTTCTTTGCTGAGAATTTTGATCGTGAATGGATGTTGAATTTTGTTCAAAGCTTTTTCTGCCTCTGTTGAGATAATCACATGGTTTTTATTTTGTGGTCTCCTTATATGGGAGATTATATAGATGGACTGTCAAATGTTGAACTGGCCTCCAATTTCTGGAATGAACCCTAACTAATTGTGTTGTGTTAACCTTGTCATATGTCACTGAGTTCTATTTACTAACTTTTCCACTTTTTCCATCGTGCTTATTTCTGTTTTCCTCCTTTCCTATATTCTCTTGTGTCGATGGGGCATTTTTTGTGAGTCTATTCAGTAATCGCTCTGGAGTTTAAAACATATCTACATACATATATTTGAGGGTTTAGTCCACCCTTAAATAATTTTATAACCATTTTAGTGGAGTGTAAGGTGCTTCCGACGACATGGTACAGTCCCCTCCCTTCCTGTGTGCCGTGTGCATAACCTCTTCCTGTATGTATCCTATAAACATACAGTGCGTTGCTACTATTTTTGTTTAAAGCAGGAATCAACTAAATTTTTCATTAGTGGCCAGGTATTAAGTATCGTAGGTGTTGTGGGCCCTGTGGCGTCTATGCAGCTACAGGGGAGAGCAGGCGTAGCTGATGTGTGAATGAGTGGGTGCGGCTGTTTTCTGGTGAAACTTCATTTATACGAGCAGGTGGTGGGTAAGTTTGACCAACAGCGTGTCATGTCTGCAGCCCTGCTTTAGGCATCTACCTTTCCGAGAAGGAAAGAAATGAATTTGAAGTTACTGTTATAATCCTGTCTCTAGTGCTTTGCCCCTTTGTGCAGATTCATGTTTTGGTCTCAGACATTCCTTCTGAGTGAACAACTTCCTTTAGTGTCATGTATGTATGTATGATGTATTTAGTCTACTGACCTCAAATTCCCAGTTTCTGTTTTTTTTCCTAAGAAAGTCTTTATTTCTCCTTTACTTTTGAAATATATTTTCTCTGGAATTCAGAGTCCGCAGTTTTTCTTCTTTCCAAAGTTTGGAGGTGTAACTCATCTCAGTGTCCTTGGCTTCCGGGTCCTCCTGTTTGTCACGTGGCTTTTCCCTCCGCCGGCCTTCAGGATTTTCCGTTTCTTTGTTTTTAGCAGTTTGATGTGATATTATCACTACGTGGGTAGTTTTGTTTTTATCCTATTTGGAATTCTCTGGGCTGATTGGATCTGTGGTTTGGTGTCTGTCATTGACTTTTGAGAATCCTTAAGCAATATTACTTCCGATATCTCTTGTGCCCACTCCATCTTGTCCTCCTCTGGTACTGCCGTTTTGCGTGTTCTGAATTCTTGCCATGGTCCCACCGCTCTTGGATAGTCTGCTCTGGATTTTTCTTTTATCCCTACACTTGTTCTCTTTGTATTTCAACTTAGGGAACTTCTGTTGACCTACCTTTAAGATTACTGACTTTCTTTGCCTGTGTCAGATCTGCTGATGAGGCTATCAAGGACAGTCCTCATCTCTACGACAGCGGGGTTTTTAATTTCTCCATTTCCACGTGGTTTTTTTCTTAAACTTTCCATCTCTCTGCTGGAATTCCCATCTGATCTTTCATGTGACCCACTTTTTCTGTTAAAGCCTTTAACATACTAATTATAGTTATTTTAAATTTGCTGGCAGATAGTTCTAGCAACTGTCTCATATCTGAGTCTGGTTCTGAGGATTGTTCTCTCTTGGGAACGTGCTGGTGTTCCTTGCTTTTTCTTTTCTTTTCTTTTTTTTTAATGCCTTGTCGTGTTTTCTTGAAAGCGGCACGCATTGTGTGGACCAGCAGAGAGTGAGAGAAGTAGTGATCGTGCCTGGACGTGGCTGTGCCTTTCTTCCTCCTGGGCCTGCAGCGTGCGGTTTGCCTCTGCCTCGTTGGGAGTTGGGTGCGTTCGGATTTTATCACTGCCGCAGCTACCCTCCATGCCAGCAGGTTCCCGTCCCTACCGAGCTCCCTGGGGGGAGGGAGGAGTGGGCAGAGCAGGGTTCGCTGAGCAGTGTCTACTTGATTTCGACATTTTCAGTCTCCCCTCTTCCCTGTGCTTCTGGGAGGGTGTCTCACAGGCTCCCACCCCTCCCGGTCCCTCTCCCAGCAGGACTCGCTGGGGATTCGGCTGTCTTTTGTTCCTGCAGCTTCTTAGCCCGGTGGTGGTGGGGGGGGTGTGGTTTCCGTGCTGCTTCTTCTTTTTTTTTTTTTAATGATTTTTTATTATATTATGTTAGTCCCCATACAGTACATCCCCGGTTTCTGATGTAAAGTTCGATGCTTCATTAGTTGCGTATAACACCCAGTGCACCATGCAATACGTGCCCTCCTTACTACCCATCACCAGTCTATCCCACTCCCCCACCCCCTCCCCTCTGAGGCCCTCAGTTTGCTTCTCATAGTCCATAGTCTCTCATGCTTCATTCCCCCCTCTGATTACCCCCCTTTTCTTTATCCCTTTCTTCCCCTACCGATCATCCAAGTTCTTATGTTCCATAGATGAGAGAAATCATATGATAATTGTCTTTCTCTGCTTGACTTATTTCACTTAGCATTATCTCCTCCAGTGCCGTCCATGTTGCAGCAAATGTTGAGAATTCGTTCNTCGTTCTTTCTGATAGCTGAGTAATATTCCATTGTATATATGGACCACAGCTTCTTAATCCAGTCATCTGTTGAAGGGCATCTCGGCTCCTTCCATGATTTGGCTATTGTGGACAATGCTGCTATGAACATTGGGGTGCATATGGCCCTTCTCTTCACTACATCTATATCTTTGGGGTAAACCCCCAGTAGTGCAATGGCTGGGTCATAGGGTAGCTCAATTTTTAACTTTTTGAGGGACCTCCACACTGTTTTCCAGAGTGGCTGTACCAACTTGCATTCTGGTGGAGCTCATTCCCAGGCCTGCACTGTTCCCCTGAGTCTTGGGGGTGTGGCTCTCTCAGCTCCCTGCCTCCCCTCTGCAGTGGGTGTGGACTCGGAGCTTTCAGCTAAAACCCGGGAGTAGGCTGCAGTTTTGGTTTGGTTTGGGTTTGCTGCCACTTGCCCCTCAGCCTCCTGCTTCCTGCTGCAGCAGTGGTCACCAGTGCCCCGGCCAGCGGACCGCGGCTGTGTTCTGTGGTGGACTGGAGGGGAAGGCCCAGGCAGGGTCTCTTGACCTTGCTGCCCACTCACTGGCTGCTGTTTTCTTCCCCGGTATCCAGCACAAGGTCCATGTCTTGGGCTCTAATCTTTTCCATGAGCATTTGGTAGGGGCGGTAGAGGAAGAACCCGCCACATCGTGCAGACTCCCCGAATTTCTGCCGCCGTGGGGGCCAACCCGTCTTACTAGCCATGTTTTGTTGTCCCTATTTTAGGTGACCTGGCGTTTGCATCTCCCCATCAGCACCGTGTCCTAAACGTGGAGCCCGTTGTTTGGTCTGTGACCTCAGCTCTCTGGCAAGTTCAAGCACAGCTGTGGATTTGAAGTTAATCTCACTCTTTCTCGCTGTGGGGATGGGTGCAGCACTCCTTCCAAGGCTACAGGCGCTGGGGCGGAAGCTGAAAGCCTCCAGGACCCCACGTGGGCCCAGCTCGCACTGAAGCTGAGGGCGTGTGCGTGGCGGCGGTCCCCGGCCTTGGCTGCATGCTGCTGGATGAGCTCCGCGGGCGGTGCCGAGCGCAGCCAAGGCCGGGGGCAGCCGTCGGAGCCTTTGCGAGCCTGTTGCTTGTAGTTGGCCCGCTGTCTCTGCACCGCTGACCGTGTCTTCCTCTCTAAGAGCCTATACTGAGCTGACAGTGGCTGTTTTTAGAAATCTATCCAGTAAAGTAGAAACACCAACAGCCTCTTTATTACTTTTCCTAATGACGTGCATTAAAAATGACTCCAGCGAGATGAAGGACAGTTTGGCTGGAGATGCTTATTTAAGCTTGCCAAAGGGACTGCTGATTGGTATCTGGTATCACTGTGTTTTCTGGAGACAGAAGTAAAATCAGTCTCACGTAGTCTTCTCAATTTGGTAAAAAAGCGTATGTGCATGTATATACATACATACACACGCACATGCACGTATATATATTTTTTTCTTTAATTTCCCAATCCAGTTGCCCCATTACAATTGTTTTTCTTTCCATGCAGTTGCTATTTGGCATTGAACTCTGTCACTATCAAAAAAGCCTTGTGTTTGGCACTTGGTTTCCTTATTCCTATCTTAAGAGCCAACGCTTTAATTTCATTATTGCCCCCAGACATAGTAAGGTTCATTGGAACGGCTTCAACTAGCTCTCATCTCTGAACGAAGTGGATTCCATGAAACACGGTCCTATTTCAGACAACCCCCCCCAATACTTACTCTCTCTTTCTGCTCCAGCCGACACTGTTGCAGGCGTTGGGATGTTGCAGAGGCCAATTAGCCACTGTTTCTGGGCTTCCCTTGTTCTGCTCCTTGGTGCACACCTGACCGAACAGGCCGTCTTGTGTGTCCTCCAGACTGTCGTCATAGTCTTGCACACTCTGATGGTGTAGGTGATACCTCATGCACGTTCTAGAACAGTGCTTCTCAAACTCGTATGTGCATCTGATTCTGCTGGGCGTCTCTTAGGTCGCCAGCCAGGGTCCTGCATCTTTTAGTAGGTCCCAGTGGCACTGGAGCTGCCAGTCCCTGGACTGCATTTTGAACATCAGGGTGCTAAAGGAGTGAAATAAAATGTAAAAAACCACATTTTACCCATTCCTAGAAGTTTTTAAGGGTCCAAGTTTTAAAGGTTCAAGTTAGTATATCATAATATTCTTCCCCGACCTCATCTTAGAGATCTCTCTGCAGGGCTGTGAGGGCAGGAGGCCAGCCCCCAGGCGGAGTGTAGACACTCAGTGTTCTTCATCAAAGAATCAGTGAACGCCTGGGATGGAAAAAGAGTGGAATGCAGTGAGAGGGTAGGCAGGATGTCACCCCTCCGCAGTACCCCCCACTTTTTCCTTAGTTTCTTTTGTTGCAGAAGACCGTTGCTCTGGGGCGCCAGGCCCTGCACAGCTGAGCGGGCATGCCCACTAAGGCCCCTGTGTTATGTGGGGTTCAGGAAGACAGCTGGCACTCACCCCTCCTTTCTCCTTCCTTCCGTTCTTCTCCTGACCCACCCAAACTGCAAAGTCCAGATGGGTGTCCAGGAGCCAGGACAATGCCTGAGGGCTTGCTGGAACGGTCTGGCATTCGTCCGAGGCCACGTGTGACTGCCCACAGGTCCCTTGGGAGGGGGGTGCCCCTTGGCCACCTTGTGTGTTCGCAGCTCAGACTCCCATTTCTGGGCCCTGCCTTGGGACTATCTTGGTGTATCCTTTGGGGAAGACCAGGCAGCACTCCCGGATGCTTCTGGATCTCATGCTAAATTTAAAGACCGTTCACCCACTAACAGTGATGCCCGACAGGATCCTTGTCCTGTTTCCCCATGGCTGTCATGACAACCCCTAGAATCCAAGAGAACCACGTTGGGTGCTTCATTAACTCTCTTCACCCTCCAAGTGTGGTAGTTCTGGACATTCACAACAATGAGAAAATGCATTATACTTCTGGTCTCCTATTGGATGGAACAGTCCAGAGACAGTAAATGGAACTGTCCATTTACTGGCCTGTAGTGTTTTCCTTAATTTTTTTTCAAAGTGATTTGTCATTTACTTGGTTTCATAACTGTAAGCATAAAGTCATCATCTGAAAATACTGTGGTCCTCCAAGACAGCACCCTGAAAAGAACACTCCAAGTGCCAGTGCAGCTCAGCTCCCCTCTCACCCGTTCAGCCAGTACCCGTGGAGCACTCAGGGAAACTGAGGCACAGTCCCCAAAGGAGGATGTTCTGGGCGATTCCCACGTGACCCCTTCTCCTGGGAACTTGGGATCAAATGGGCTCCACAGAGACTCAGCCCGTGTGCCCAAGGGGCTGTGACAAGGGCCTAAGTGAGGTGGCTCAGGATTCAGGGGAGGGAGGGAGCGAATGGGCTGGGAAACTTGGAAGTTTTGAACAAGGTCAAGGCCATTGAGGCCTCTCATCCCTTTTCTGAGAGAAGGCTGTGTTTATTAGGAATGGGCATTCCATTTAAACACTTCAGGGACAGGCAAAGAATGTCACGTCCTGAGGTGATTATGGTTCTGCTCTCCTGCCTGCGCGCTGTGGCCCTGGTGAGCATGTTTGCGCGGCCCCGTGTGTGCCCCGGGGCTAACCCTGCGCGGGCCGTGGCCTCTCCTGCCTCCACCATAGCACAGTTCTATCCTCTGGTGTTCTCTCGATGGCGGTCCCGTCTATGTCCGCAGTGCAGTTGGCCTGCAGTTCCTTTTGTTGTGATATTTTTATTGGATTTCACTGCAGGATAATGACTGATTACTGGTGTAGTTGGGAAGCTTTCCATCCACATATGCAGGATCTAAAAATCTCCTTTCCCTCGTTCCTGCAGAACACACAGGCCCTTTTGCCTTTGTGAGTAGCAGTGCTCATTTACTACTTATTTCTCGGCATGTGTACATTTCTTGCCTCTGGAGCCCCCGTGCACACGTGTGGCCCCATGGCAGGAATTCTGCTGTTGTTCTTGTGATTTGCTTCATTATTACCGTCATCTGCGTTACCCGCTGCAGCACCCGGGGCACGTTCTGAATACGCACCTGCTTTAAGTAACGTGGAGTTTTCCTGGGACCAGTTGACATGAAATGCTAAGAAAGAATCTGATGACAAAACAGACAGATTGGACACAATAACGTTTCCTGTGTCCGTTCAGAAGTCCTCGCTCTTGGAGATGTGGTGTGAGACATGATCCCTCGAGGTGCAGGGTTTGGGAAGAGGTCACCTGCTAACAGCTGCCCAGGCTTTCTTCCACTGGCTGCATTATTTAAACCCTACATAGAGAGGGTGCCTGATAGTTTAGTTTGGCAGAAGTAATCTCTTTGGGCTACCCCCGCGACAGTGAGGCACTTGCTGTGATCCGTCTCTCATGGAGGGCAGCGTTCACGTAGGAGAGGGGAAAAGGTTCGGCGAGAGCGCGTTCGTGGAGCACCTGCAGAGCTCCTCCTGTTGGTGAAGTCATGCGGTTGGCTGCGGTGAGCAGACACTCAGGAAGAGCCAGGAATGGCTGCCGTGTGCCGGGACACTGTCGCGCCTCTGCCTGACCCGCCTTCGACTCTGTGAGGGCCCTGCTGGGTCCAAGATGAAGTGGGGTCTGGCTTCTGGCTCACAAAACATTTACCGTGTGATATGTGCCTATGCATTGACTGCTGTCCAGCACTCCCGGGGAGCTCATGGTCCTTAACTGTCTGCAGCTTGAGGAAAAGCAGACACGTTGGCCTTCTTCAAAATTAAAAACTTTGTGCATCAAAGGACTCGCTTTTACAGAGTGAAAAGGCAACCCACAGAATGGGAGCAAATAGGCACGGATCATGTGTCTGATGAGGGGTTGATGTTGAGAATACGTGAGGAACTCCTATAACTCCGTAGCAGAGGACTCAGATAGACATGTCTCCGAAGAAGACGTGCAAGTGGCCAGTGAGCACGTGACAAGGAAGCTTGACATCACTAAGCATTAGGGAAATGCAAATTAAAACCACATGAGCTCCCCACTCACAACCATGAAGATGACTGCTGTCAAAAACCCAGAAGACAACGAGCATTAGTGAGGACTGTGCATTTGCTGTGGGAAACAGTAGGACAAGTCTCAAACAATGAAGCAGCAGCCCAGCACGTGACCCAGCAATCCCTCCGCTGGGGTGTGCTGAACTAACCGAAACCAGGGGCTCCCACGTCTCAGCAGCATTGTTCACTACGGCCAAAAGATAGGAACAGCCCGGACGCCCATCAGCAGATGGACGAATGAACAAGTAGCATGGATCCTCTGGGGCGGGATGTGACGCGGCCTTAAAAGGAAGGAGATTCTGACACCTGCTACAAAATGGACGAGCCTTGAGGACACGATGCTGAGTGATGTAAGCTGGACACGAAGGACAGATACTGTCTGATTCTGCATATATGCAGTAGCTAGAAACTCACAGACGGAAAGTGGAACGGAGCTCAGCAGGGGCTGGGGGAGGGGAGATGGGGAGTTCCTGTTTAATGGGGACAGAGTTTTGGTTAGGAAGATGAGAAAGTTCTGGAGACGGACGGTGGGGATGGTTGCACAGCACTGGGAATGTGCTGAACGCCACCGAGCTGCGTTTTCGGAAATGGGGACAACGGCACACCTTATGTGTCGTTGACTACAGCACAGGAGTGGTGTGCCAGGAGGGCTGCTGCCGGCTGTTGGAGCGCTGTCTCAGGGCGGGGCAGCCACATCCTGCCCACACAGGGCTTTCTCTTGGGAGACTGATTCATCTCGTTAAGAAAAAGATAGGAGGGGCGCCTGGGTGGTGCACTGGATTAAGACTCTGACTCTCGATTTCAGCTCAGGTCATGATCTTGGGGTTGTGAGATGGAGCTCTGTGTCGGCGCACTGGCCAAGGAGTCTGATTGAGATTCTCTCTCTCTCCTGCTGCCCCTCCCAACTCCACTCGTGTTTTCTCTCTCTCTCCCTCTAAGCAGGAGAAGAAAAGAAAACACAGGATAAAGAAGATTCTCGGGTTATTTTGCTCAGATTTTGTTCTAAGATATCCTGAGGGCTGTCTCAGACATAGATCATTGCTTTGGGTATGGGAAATACAGAAAGCTACAACAGGGTCTCAGGTTGGGGTGGCTGTCACATCAGTTTGTCACTCATTGCTCTGTGCAATACTCTTCCCTCCGATCCATTGATCAGCTGGTTTGGAGGGTTCCCGCGGGCACAGTGTTGAGACAGAGAATGGAGTCGCTGTCCCATAGACAAAGGTACTCAGGCATACAAGACCAGCCCCCAGGTAAGCCAGCCTCAGACCCATGTCTTGGGACTCCAAATACCTCACATCACTGTAGAGCCCAGATAAGCAAAATCTCCGGTCTAAAATACAGTCCAGGATTCGATCTGGCATCCTTCGGAGTGAGGTGAGGCTGGG
The DNA here is from genome assembly GCF_002007445.2 of Ailuropoda melanoleuca. Lineage (NCBI taxonomy): Eukaryota > Metazoa > Chordata > Mammalia > Carnivora > Ursidae > Ailuropoda > Ailuropoda melanoleuca. The sequence goes on from NC_048224.1 coordinate 139,762,024, forward strand.
ACCTCCGGGGGAGGACAAGCCAGGGCTCGGTCCCTGGGACTTCCGAACGTGGTGCTCACGCTTGTCCGTGACTTGGCCTGGCCAGTCTGATGGCTCTGACTACTGGAAGGAAACCCAGAGGGGGGCGTATTGATGTGAAGACGAAGTTAAATGCCATTGTAATATGCAGCCCATAGTCGAACTGGTTAATCTGCCGTTGTTATCTGTCACGTTGCTCGGTGATGGAAGGCAATTGCATTACCAATCTATAACGCCGGAGTTGCTCCCTGGGTGATAATTGACCAGATTGGTATTTCTATTCATGGGTTTTTAAAAAGAAGGTAGAAGTGGGTTGTGTCCAAGTACAGCATTTGATTGTGCTAATAAATGTGATAATCAGCTTTGGATGTACAACCAAATGCCTCCCGTGAGCAGTGCGGTTGCCCAGCCTGCTGGGTGCCTGTAACCACATAGAACCGGCGGCCATTGTCCGTAAATTGCCACATGTTTCTACAGGATTGTTTCAGTGTGCCCACTGGAGTTATTTGTTCTAAAAAAAAAAGTTTTAAGCAAAGAGCCACATAAGAAAACACTGTTTTGCTTCCTTTACCCCTTCCTTCCCTTCTCGAGACAGTGTTCATTAGGGGCGACTGGGCGGCTCAGTTGGTAGAGCACCCAACGCTTGATCTTAGGGTTGAGAGTTCAAGCCCCACGTTGGGCATGGAGCCGACTTAAAATAAAAAGGAAAAAAGGCCAGTGTTCAGAATTGGAACACACTGAGGCAGGAGTCCCTCAAATCACAGAGCTGAGCTCTGCAGGCCGGGGCAGCCATGGAGACCCAGTCCCGGGTGGGGTCGAGCCCTGCTGTCCTGCTCCAGCCAGCTCCGGGGTCATTTGCTCAGATCATGGCACCTTGAACTTCTCACACGGGGCTCAACCAAACAGAGGGACTGGGCACCGGCCTCGTGTGGAGGCGCTGGGCTTCAGAGCAGGTGGGCACGGGTGGAGATCTGCCTCTGCCATGTCTAGAAGGTAGCTCTCTGCCAAGCCCCTCGCTCTGTCCTTGTCACATCTCCTCATGCCTCCACCTGTGGAAAGCACCTGATGTTTCCTCCTGTGTGGGCTCAGGACAGTCCCTACCGACCAGTCACCTCTCCAGATGACCATTCATATTTAGTGTTTATTGCAACTTTCTTCCTTAGGTTTTGAATCTTTTTTTTTTTTAAAGATTTATTTATTTGACAGCATGCACATGGGTGCCGGCGGGGGTAGGGAGAGAGAATCCCAAGCAGACTCCCCGCTGAGCATGGAGCCCGACGTGAAGCTCCATCCCACGACCCTGAGATCATGACCTGAGCTGAAATCCAGAGTCAGAAACTCAACCGACTGAGCCACCCAGGCGCCCCAGGTTGTAAATCTTGGGAGTCCAATTATCAAAGTAGGATACAGCAAAATAGAGCGAGTTATGTGGGAAGAGCTGGGCCGTGTCTTTGCCGTTGACCTGGTGGGGTGGTCGAGTGGCCCCGCGTGTGTAAGCATCACTGTCTGCTGAAGACCGGCCTTGAGCATCAGAGAGGCCCGCGTGTTGGCAGGTCATAGGATGTGGCCGCGCAGAGACTTTGTTACGGAATGCAGGCCTATTTGGAGCTACCCCCTAACAGCCCAACAGCACCTTCAGTGCAACCGATGGGACAGGATTCCTCCCTTTAATAAGACGCTCCCCTTCCTGGGAGTCTGTGGGCCACTCTGCTCGGGGGCTCCTGGCCACTGTGCAGCTGACGCTGGCTCCCGAGGGAGGATGTCGCGTGGCTTTCCAGGAGGCTCAGGGAACGGACTGATCATCAGCAGTAATTACCACCCGGGACGTTCGCTCTGCTCTCTCGGGCGGTCTGAGAGCTGCAGTAACACCCAGCTGACCTTTGGGCTGGCTTGCAGCGCTGTGGTCACAGTTCGTTCTGATCTGTTTTCAGACTCATCTGAGAGAGCAGATGGTACGTAAGTGGGGAAAGACTTTGAAGCCTCCAGCTTGAGGCATTTCCCGTTATGCAGGGAGCACGGCTCAGCACAGGCCTTTTCGGCAATTGATCCTTCTGGCTCTATTTCTATGACTCCCATCACCATGGTATCTCAGATCCTGGCAGGCACGCAGCTAAAAACAGAACCCGGGGGTGGGGGGAGTGTGCCCTTCCTGACTTGGGATCATTTGGAGTTCTGTTCTTCAGGGAACAAGCTCAAAGCAGAGAACTGGTCCCTCCTTGCCCGAGCGCCCTGAGAAGGCACCGATCTTCAGACCTTGAGGCGTAGGCCATTGTCTGCAGGCTGAGTCTCAGCCTCCAAGCTGGGGGTGCACACCCGTGTCATTCAGGGCCTGCCAGGAGTTGGGTGCCTGGGATTCTCGCTCAGCCATGTGCATCTGGAAGCCTGTGCCAGGCCAGGGGCACGCCCTGTCCTCCGGGAGAGAGTGGGCTCCTGCTGAGTGCAGAGTCTTGGGGAGCTAGTCCTCCGACAGCGGGTGCGTCGGCAGAGCCTCCTCAGAAATGTGCCGGGTACCTCGGAGGTGCCCGCGGGCTGTATGGAGAGCCCGGCACGAGCCAGGNCTGTATGGAGAGCCCGGCCCGAGCCAGGCCGAGACTTGGGCCAGTTGAAGTGGCCGGGACTTCGGGGGGGGGGTCGAAGGGACCAGGACCCGTGGTGGGCAGCGGCAGGTGACCCAGTCAGGGCCTTCCACTCGGCGACACTTCAACATCTCAGGCCACACGCCATCCGAGGGCTGAGTAGAGGCGCCCCAAGTGCCCGCAAGCGGGGCGTGGACGGACAGCAAGGCGGTTTGCCGCCAGGCAGGTTTTCCTCAGAGGGTCGCCGACTAAATGTGCGCTGGCACTTTTACCTGCGGGGGTTCCATCCTGTGAGGGTCTTGTCAGCACGAAATGCCATTTCCGTGAGCTGTGCTCGTCTCAGTGCGCAGCGCGGGCCTTGCGCTGAGAAGGCCGCCCTGCAGCCAGAAGGGTGTTTCAGCCGGGTATTTCCAGCCGCTTCCTGATGGTGCAGACCTACTATCTGTGTGTCCTGCTGCTCGAGCTCTGTGACTAGAGAGGGACAGGAGTCCGTGGCAAGGCTTCTCTGGGGCGAACCTGGTGCGTGTGCAGGAACAGACTGTCCTTTTTGAGCGGAGAAAGGTCAGGAGGCTCGAGGACTCCCCAGGGCCCAGGCTGATCTGTGCCCTGCTCTCCGGGGCTCTGCTCTGCAGGTGGGCCGCCTCTCTGTGTGGCCTGTGAGTGTGGCTGACCTGGAGATAGGGTCTGCGAGGGTGATGCAGGGCAGGCGAGGGCAGTCCAGACCGCTGTCCTTCTGAGGGGAAGTCTGACACAGAGACCGACACACTCGAAGGGAGACAATGTGGAGGCACAGGAGAGCATCCCCTACAAGCCACGGACCACCGAGGCCACAGAAGTGGGATCTCCCACAGCCTCGCAAGGAGCCGGCCCTGTGATGCCTCTATCCTGACCGTCTGGCCTCCGGGCTGCCACACGATAAATTTCGGCTGTTGAAGCCAGGCCCAATGTGGAACATTTTTAGGGCAGGAAACTAATATCCTGGCCATTAAATTCAGCAGCACAGACAGGATTGGCACTGGGCCATTGGCTCCTGGGTCACTTAGAAGTGCACCTCTGGACCCTTTACAAATACGCCTCCGGAATGTTTACTGTTAGGAGATCTCATGTTTAAAAAGAAATGCCCTGTGTTCGGCTACATTGTTGCAGTCTCTGGGAGGAAGGGCCGTGTCTAACTGGGATGCCATCATGGTCTGACCAGGGTCTGGCACGTGGCCTAGGGTATCCGGGATTGTTTGCAGAGACCCAGGGTGCTGTGCTCCATGAAAGCAGGAGGCAGACCCAGGAAGCTTCCCATAAATAATGATCGAGCAGTTGCCTTTATTTCTTCTTTAAATTTCTCATTTTTCCTCAGTGTAGATGTATCCTGTGTGACGGCTTTTCATCAAATTCGGCAATTTTCCTGCCTTTTATTCTGGCTATGTTCAAGTGCTCGACTATGATCACTTTCAGTTTCATCGCTTGGAAAACCCTGATAATTAGATTTAAATCATAAAATATGCTAATGTATGCAGATAGTAGCAGGATAAAGATTTCAAAGGCAACTTAATGTATTCTTCCCCTCGGCAGAAACAAAACAGAGCTGTTGGGATAATAGGCTCTCTGCCGTTGTTAGATCCAGGGAGGTCACAGACAAGGAACCCAAGAACCACCAGGGCTGTGCTGGAGAAGCCAGGGCTGGGTCACGTTACAGTCGACAATTATCCTTCATTCTCCAAAATCCTCCCCGAATATGTCCCATGCCCCGTGTGGAAGCCGTTGTGTGCCGCTGCATCTTTCATTTCTGCACATTTGTGGGGTTCCTCTCTCTGGAGAGCACCTTTCATGTGTTTTGGGGTGTCGTAGGGTCTCCAGCGTGGCCCCGCTCTCAGGAGCAGCAGGCAGGGCCACACAAATGCTGCCGTCGGGTTAGACGGGACACCTGCTCGCCCCTGGCCCATGGGGGGAGTGGAGGGAGGGGAGGGCAGGTGACCCACAGAGAAGACAGTCTCCACGCGGGAAAGTGGACATCAGCCCGGCTGGGCAGCCGAACGGCAAAACACGGCCTCAGCAGCTGCCCTCCGGCCGAGTCGGGCCGACCCAGGCCGTGTTACGGTGAGCGGTCAGGAGGAGGCATGCGTGTGGAGAGGGTTTCTGGACAGTGGGTTCAGGAAGGAGGGTGTGTGTGTGGACCACTGCGCGTGCAGCACAGAGAAGGACCTAGAACCTTTGTGAGGAGACAGGCTGGTGGGCATTGCTGGCTGAAGCCAGGGTTGCACGCACTCTGGCTGGGGGCAATGTGGTGCTGCGTGAGAATGGGCTCGGAGGGGAGGTGGCAAGGATGCGGCCAGCATCGGGGACGCCAGGAGCGGACATGCCCCAACCCCCCTCAGCCTGGCACCAGTGAGGGCAGGCAGACACCTGGCCGGCCCGTGCAGGACGCTGGAAGGAGCTGGCCATTCCATGTTCCAGCTTGCTATCCTCAGGAGGCGACGCCTTTGGGGCCACTCGGTCCCAAGGGAAGAGGGGAGACGGGTCAGCCCTGCAGCCAGCCCGGCCCTTCACAGAGGTGAACATAGGTATAAACAGGGCCAGTCTAACACTTCTGAACAGAGAAGGATATGTATGGAACAGCTCAGCCATGCATGAGGCCTGCCCTGGCCACCCGGTGTAAAATCTCATCGCCCCACGCCCCAGCCTCCTGAAATTCCCCTACCTGTGCCATAGCAGACGTGTGTTCTTTATCTAGCAGAGAAGACGAAACCTAGAGAATGTTCTTTTAGTTCTGCTTCTTCCCCATCTGCCCCCATTAGGGCATAGGGTCCATGAAGGATGGATGCTTTGCTCTGTGCCGATGGGCTCCAAGTACTCAGAGAGGGCCTGCCACATAGTACAAGCCCCATACGTGTTGTTGAGTGAATGGCTGGAATCAGGCTGTGTTCGGCTGCGGATGCACAGTGCATTGGGGGGGGGCACCCAGACGGACAGAGATGCGGAGGCCTGGGCTCTACTCCTGTCAGGTTGTAGTTCAGCATCAAAGGAACAAATACCGCTTGTCTTGTTTCCTCTTCATGGAGTAAACATTTCCCAGTGCGCAGCTCTGTTTTTGGAGAAGCTAAGCACGTTCCTGAGGACCTTCAGCTGGCTGCCAGGATCACCTGATGCATCGACATCGAAATCAGCACTTACCGTAGAACAGTGAATCAGTCCTGAAGCGTCTCCCTTCCAGAGCCCTTTTGTTGGCTTATGTTCAGATTGTCTATTTCCTGTTGAACCAGAAGGAAAAAGTTTCAGTCACTTCCACTAATCTATGGGCAGGGACTTTAGTCATTTTTTTCCTTGCTTTAGATAAACTGGTACTACTGTGTTGATGTGCTGATGTTCCTATTTTTTACATTCTCTTTTCTTCCTTTAATGAAGACGGTCTGATTCCACCATGCCATGCACTTTGTAAACATGTAATAACCATCCCATGACTGTGTGCTTCCCGAAGGCGAGCGGACTGGTGCGCGCACTGCTCGGGACGCCTTCTGTTCCAGGAGCACGAGGGTGGGCGGGCAAGCTGCAGAGGTGTGAGCCATGCTCTGGACTCGACAACAGTTGCCTGTGTGGTCTGTGCCGCTCACTTCCTCGCTTTAGTTTGTTACACTTCTTCCCGTTCCGCCTCCTGATCAATTCATAGTCTGCAAAACCACTTTTATCGTGCTGTAAAATGGAAAAAGATTTCTTTTCAAGCATCACTGCGATTGTTTTGAAATGCCATTCTGTCTCTCTGTTAAGATTTAATTATCTGTTGCAAATAGCATCTGTGAATTAATGTTGCCCAACTCATTTTGGAATAGAAATGATCAAATATTTGGTAGCCAGAAAGCCAAGCGGGGATAGCTACACCAAACACAGAGCTCTCTGCTATGGCTCACATTAAACAAAACAACATACAGAAATCAGAGAGGAAGAAAGGAGACACACCAGCTGACATACACAGTGATCGTTGCTCTGGCGGACCTCGCTATGCCATATATTCTTCAGCAACACTGCCTTGTGGAAGACACACATGTGTGACCACGCACACAAGCTTGCCCACGTGCATATGTGCACATGCTCACACATGTGCTTGCACAAGCACGCTCACATACTTGCTTGCATACACCCACACATGCTCACATTTATACATGCTCACATACACACTCACACATGCATGCACACATGCTCACACGTGCTCACATACACTCATACATGCTCACACATGCACACATGCCCACATATGCACACATGCCACCATACACCCACACATGCTCACATGCACACATACTCATACACATGGTCACATATGCACACACTCACACGTGTGCGCATGCTCATATACATGCTCACACATGTGCTTGCAGTACCCACACATGCTCACATGCACACATGCACACACATGCTGGTGTGTGCGCACACGCACGCATACTTGCATATGCGCACACACATGCACACATATTCACACATGCTCACACGTGTGCTTGCTTACACCCACACATGCTCGCATACACACATGCTTGCATATATGCACACGCTTACACATTGCACACATCCTTGCATATGTACACACATGCTTACATACATTCACATGCACACGTGCTCACACTCACGCTCACATACATGCTTGTACACACCCACACACTCACATGCACACATGTTCACATACATGCATACATACACACATGCTCGCATATATGCACAGATGCACACACATTGCACACATGTTCACATACACATACACAGGCACACATGTGCATGCACACACGCACACACATGCACACACTCTGGCCTAGGAAACTTCCGCAGACACCTGAAAACCAACTTAAATGTCGCTTCCCGCTGCGGTGACTGTCTCTCGAGATTTACTCCCACACAGTCAGCTTCTCCAAACCCAACTGCGCTCCTCTCCGTTTTGAGGAAATATTTGAATTCTCCCCAGCTGTTCAGCACCTCTCCTTTGAAATGATACTGATGAGCACCCGGGCTGTGCTGCCTGGCCTGGAAGTTTCCCAGCTCCTGGGAAGTTTGAGTGTCTCCAGCAGCGCGGCGGGTGGAGCACGCAGCCTGCATCCGGCTTCCTGCCTCTCTCGCGCTGCCTGTGAGTGAGCGCTGCCTCATTAGGGGTAATGCCTCTTCTGTCATGGGTATTCTGCTGGAGTTGCTCCATCTCCAAATATGTTTTTTTCCCATATCCACATGTCAATCAGTCGCTTGTCTAACGCTAGAAAATGATAGTCGGGAGAATTGAAATTGCTAACAGTTTTAACACCAAAATTTAACTATTCAAGGTTCAGAATGACGGCAGAATAAATAGTGGCTTTCGGAATTGGGCCACGTTGCGAAGGCAAGTCTCCAAATTATTCTAACGTACTCTCCTCCAAAGTTGCAGAAGACATTCAGACAAAGTCTGTTTATCTTGAGTGAATTGAAACCCAAGGTCTCCTGCCGCAGGCCATGCTGGCCTCACAAACTTAATCCTTGGTTTTAATGTTTCTAAGCTCGTGTTAGCTGTGACGTGGGGTACTTCGATTTTCCCTGGCTTCGTGCGCCTGGAGCGGGGGCCGGTGGTCTGCACATATGGGAGAAGACGCACGTGGAGGGCAGGCAGGGCTGCGGGCAGGAGGGGCTCACTGGGCTGTGGCATTCAGCAGACGGTGCCACTCCTTTTCATGTCTGGTGGCTCCGGACAGCAGGGATGTCACCTCAACCTGTTCCATACCTGGTGGTGAGAAGGCAGGCTTCCGATGCCTGACTTGGCATCTTGGACCATAGTGGGGTCATTGCAGATGGAACAGGCTTGGGAGGGGATAAGAGTGAGCCGGCGCTTCGAGGGGAGACCTGGCTGCACGTCCAGAGGGCGGGCGGTACCCCAGCTCCAGAGCGTCGGTGCAGTGCGTCGACAGAGGCCCAGGCAGGACACGGGGTCTGTGAGGCCAGCGTTCCAGCAGGTGGGTAGGGGAGCTGGGTAACAGTCCAGGGATAGGATGGGCTACAGCACGGGGCTGGCCAGGCTCCAGCGCTCTTGTGGGGGTGGTGTGTGTGTGGAGGCTGCTGGACACCACAGAAGGGCACAAGCAGAGACTTGGGGTCACCAGTCCCAGGATGAAGTGCAGGAAGGCCCTGGGAAACAGAGGGCCAGTAGGACCTGGCATCAGAGCCGCCAGTGATGCAGTTGACAGTGCCAGACCCAGGCCCTCAACCCTGCTGGGCCGGCCTGGCTCCTGGAGGCCATGGGGCTGGACGCCTTCCAGGGGGAGTCCAGGGAACCCAGCTTTGAGAGGACGAGAAGGAACGGTGCTGAGATCCAGATGGAGCCCCAGAGAGGTCAGGGCCCAGCTCCTGTGTGCGGGGAGGGACAGAACAGATGCTCACACTCCTCACAGCGGGCTGGGGAGCAAACCCTGCAGCCTCCCAGGTGCCCACAGGCGGAGGGGGAGAAGAGCCAGGAACGCAAAGTCTGGCGGAGCGGAGGTCGAGGGTTACCTTGTCAGCTTCAGGCAGGAGCCACCAGGCCGGCAGCAGGAAGGATGCCGCTCTCCACGGACCTCAGAGGCACAACTGACTGAGGGTCACTGGGGAGGAAGAGCGAGGCAAACGAGGCAGGCACGTGCATGGTGGCAGCAGGGCCAGGTCCCCGTGTGTCAGAGCAAAGACAGACGTTCCTGCAGCAGACCCCAGGTCTGATCCTGCCGGACCTTGGTCTTTCCCATCCCAGGAACGAGTGGGAGAGCCCGTTCGCACCTCTCCAACCTGTGACTTCCGGATGGGAGCCCCGGCCCGGGGGGCTGGAGGGAGGGCCCGGGTTCAGAATTCAGCAGATTCCCCAGGCTGTAGACCTTCCAGGGTGCCAGGACCCCCCATTAGAGTTGGCCATGGCCACTTCCTCCCAGCCAGCATGTGGGGTGCCCATCAGTGTGACAACCCCAGCACAGGGGGCTCCCCAGGGGCTCGCACAGGCCCTAAGTCCCAGGCTTCCCAAGAGGGGCCCTGATGACCTCCCTGCCAGGCCCCTCTGAGCCCCACTCCCCTCGCCTACAACCAAGAACCGACCACCACCCAACCGTGGGTCTCCCCACAGGTCCCCCGACCATGGGCATGCATGGGCTGGGGTGGAGCCTGGGCGCTCGGTCTGCTCCCTTCAGTCTGGAAGACCAAAATACCCCGAAGCCTCCAGCATCCTCGGCTCTGCCCTTGCCCGTTTCCTGGCCTCTCGCAGGCCCGTCAAGGTGGAAGAAGCTGTGGGGAGGGCGCCGGCCGCCTCACCGCTTGAGCGCCGCCAGAAGCACAGGACTGGATCTTTGGGCGAATTGTTACCTTGTAAGAAGTTTCCTTCTAGAAAGCCGCCAGCCTCCCTTCTCAGCGGGTTGATTGCACTGGGGATGTGGGTGTGGTGGATTTTCAGTCTGGCGTGTGCAAGTCTGAAAGAAGGAAGTCAAGTAGGTAAGCAGAAGAATGAGAGCCACAGAGGAAGAAAAGGCGGTGAGAGCTTGAAGACGAGAGTGCAGGCAAATAGCAGCAGAAACAGACGGAGTCAACACTGTCACTCTGGAAGAGCGGCCTCCCACATGTGGCACTGAACCCACATCAGGTCAGGTCCTGCCTTTGAGAAGACGGCAGGCTCCCTGATGCCATGTTGCTGGGGACAGTGCTCGGTGGATGCTATGTTCCTTTGCTGGATGGTAAACACAGACAGATTTCGTTTTACGCCCTGGCTTTCTGGGTCTGAAAGTGTCAGGGAATCCAGGAGGCTGGCCAGGCCCCGCTCCTTTCTGCAAGAGCCCTTCCAAGGCCAGGAGCAGGGCAGTGACGTGGGGGAGCCCCACCAGCTGGGGCTCAGAAGGGCACAGAAGGCCCCTTGCAGGGGACCATCCCCACCTGCCCTTCCAGGACTCGCTTCCTACCCCGCGTGCCTCCTTTAGTGTGTGCTCACGTCCTGGGGGGAGCGCTCCTCTCAGGGGCCTGGAGCCCTCCCCCAGTGGGAAGAAGGCGTGGACACACGGGCCACCCCCCAGAGACAAATCGGGCAAAAATGGCGCCCCCGTCTCTTTGACATCCGCAGCTGATAAGTATCAATATCTGGAAAAGGGCACGATTTGTGTACAAATGAAACACGGATCAAAGATTCATCAGTTCCCTAATGAGGTTCTCTCTCAATCTTCTCTTTTCCTCAGAACACAGGCTCCCCCGCCTGACCCTGACCTTCTGCAGTCATTAAGCTGTTTGTGAGGGTCTGTGGCCCGGACACCCTCTGATTTCCTTCCTTCATTTCCAGGACACGCCTTCTCAGGACAGAGAGATTCGAGCTAAGTGCACGGTCTCCGGTGCAGTCCCGTGCTCCCCACACGTTGACACGCTGCCAATCTCCGCGCATGTATTTTCAGTTCCTGACCCCCTAGCAACTGGGGTTTGTGTCCTGGAGGCACTGAGAGCGGGGCTGGTCAGGCTGTGAGCACGGACTCCCCCTCGGAGCCTTGCTCGCGGCCCCTTGGCCCCGTCCCTGTTCTGGCCTCAGGCCTTTCACAGTCCTCCCTGATCTCGTTATCTGTCATTTTTCTGCCCCTAATGCATTCAGCACTCATCCCTGGCGGAGCGTTCCCTGCGAGTGACACTGCCTGCCCACCCCCCCCACCCCCCGTGTCAGAGGCCCCTCCAGTGAATCTCATTAGCAGACATTCTCGCCGTGCCGCGCATCTTCCTCTGGGGACTGAACTGGCCCCGTCCTGCCCTTCCGTCACCTTCAGCAGCAGTGGTGCGTTTCCAGAGTCTGCTGCTCTTTCCGGCTGGACACTGTGACTTCCTGGCGTCATCCGTGTCCAGCACCCAGCGAGCCGACACAGCCGAGTGCTTTATGACGCTCTCGGTGGGCCTCCTCAGTGTCGCCTTTTTATTCTTTCATTTCTTCAAACAAACCAATAAGAAATACGTATTAGCAACATTCTGCATAATAAAGCACTCAAAAAGGCTTTCTTGGAGCTTATCTGCAGTGTCCACGACTTCTTCCTAGTGGGTGAAGATGCCGTTTCCTTTGGACGCTGTTAGTGGCCGCTGGAGATGGCTGCGAGGAGCCACCGCGGGGCCTGGCCCCAGCCTGGTGCCCGATGTGCCTTGCGTGTTTGTGGACACTCTCTTATCTCATTTCTGTCTCCTAGGAGATACACAGACCCGTGATCCTTATCTTTGTCACGAAGCCCTAAATACAACGTTGACTTCCTAATGACTCATGAAAGCAGCCCCTTTCCGTTTCCCCAGTCTTTCCCTGCAGGCTCTGGAGACAGGTGTTACCTGCGCCCCACCTACCTGACCGTTGTCGTGCACTCATCTGACCCCGTGTTGACACGACCCCGATTTCCTCACTGCTGCTGCTCCCCCATTTGGGAAATGCGTGTGTCGCCATCACCTGTTCCAACCCCTTTTGTGAATGATGAGAGAAAATGTTAATTGATTTTTTAGGAATTAATTATCATTGCCATGTTCCAGAGTCCCTATTGTCTCTTGGTCACTGGCTCTGTAAAATCGCATTGAAATGCATAATCTTGTCCCCATACTTCCTGGAGCCTTCCCTTCATTTCTGAGCATGGCTGTCTCACCTATTTTTTTGGTAACTTTTTTGAACTTCATTACGAGAGAAGTTCTGTATTCTGCTCTGCCCTGGTCCTTTATGTCTTACAGGGACTTCTGCTTTTGCATTCATCACTTTTTCTCTGCCTTCGTCTCTGTGATAACAATGTTTAGTGCTTTGATAGTTTGCATCTTCAGAGTGCTCCACAAACTTATGGAGGCTTAACTGTCTTGCCCTTGTGGGCCTTGCTGCTCGACTGCCAGAGGCCCAGATGCTGCATCGGGGGTCTAGGCAGGGTCCCCGTGGGCCTCGCTGGCCTCTCTCTGACCTCCCAGTTAGTTCCAAAGGCAGGGGCCTTCTCCACCAGGGAATGAGGAGAGCCCTGTCCTTCAGAGCGAGCCTCAGAGCTGCTTACACAGCTCACGCCATGAAAACTAATCGATTTCTAACACCTACCCCATAGCACTGTTAGCGGGAAACATGGCACATTTAACGTGGAAGGACATGGAAAACGGGGGCCATGCACTTAAATATGTAGTTTGGTTACTGTCCTCAATCAGGTCGGCGGCAGGCGAGCTTCCGAGGTGCTCAGCACCGAGGACCTGTGGGCAGGTGCTGTTTGCGTGGTGAGCGAGCGACGTGCAGGTAGGGCCAGCCTCACGTAACGCAGCACCACGGCTGACCGCCCGTGACGGTCCTGAGTGGTGGTCGTAGGGGAAGTCACTTTCCTGTAAAAGCAGCAAAGGCGGCATCACAGAGATGGAGAGTTAAGACTAGGTTGTTATTTGGGGTTCCCTCAGTGGACGCTCTCCGAAGAGGAACGTTGTGTCAGATCCACACCACTTCGTCTCGGGGCTGTCTTCTGACGCTCCCACCCGACGGCTGCCTCACCAGCCCCAGGTCCGTGTGCTCCTCATCTCTGCTTCTAACCCTCGTTTTTAAGTCTTGAAAATAAATGTAAATATATAACGAAGCTGTGGAGAAAACAGCTGCTGGGGGCTGCTCCTCCTGACATTACACAAAACCAGATGGTTTCGTTAGTAGCCCGTTAACTGCAGCTTCTGTCTGCCGGGTTCCCTCGTATGTGGAGCACAATAATGTGGGTAAGCGTGCTGAACTCTGAGGCATGGCAAGTTCCGAAGAGCCTTCTGAGCCAAGTGTTTTAAATTAAGTTTAGATTAATTTTTCATAAACAGTATCTTTATTCTGACAACTTGGAAATTAACAGTTCAGTTACAGCACATATGTAACAATTTTATTAACCAAATTCCTGATATGCCTGGCATGACACACGTGTTCACTGTATATATCAGGACAAATAAATAACAGAGTAATGCTTTTCTAACTTGAATATCTATTATACGAGGCTTTTGACTATTCCAGGGAAACTGATAAAATGGTAATATACAGGGTTCAGCAGTTACTCCTTATCAAGATAATCACATCTGGGTATCATAATGATTTTGCAGCCCTGGAAAACCACATACTTTGTGGAATCCACAACCAGATGAATCGTTGCATGGGACCTGTAATTAAATCACTTATAAAGGCTGTAAGTGCATGGCAACGTTTATTGATTTCCTTGAAAATAATAATGTCTTGACCTTGCCACTGTTCAAATGGGATTAAATAATTCTTCCCAGCAGGGCCATGATCCAAGCAAGCAAACATGGACCTGCTGCGACTTTCCTCCATGATACTCACTGACCCTATTACTTGTTGGACACACAAGGAATGATGTTGAGACATTCTTTTCCAGTTAATCCTGATTGGAATATGATTAGCTTTTCTTATGGATTTAGTTCTAGAAATGTGAGCCCTTGTCAGTAAATGTCCTCAAAGTCTAGCCTCAGTCAGACTTCACTTCCAGTGACCAGGTCCCCAGGCGCTGGGGTCGCAGTGATGAGCAAAGCCGACGCGATGCTTGTGTTCTACGGGGGAGGTGCTGTTCCCAGAGCGTGTGTTACACCTACACCTGTGTGTAGGTATGTGCAGGTATATCAGGGTGTTACACTCGTGTGTGGGTGTGTGTAGGTGTGTGCGGGTGTTACACGTGGGTGTGTGCGGGTGTTACACCCATGTGTGGGTGTGTGTAGGTGTGTGCAGGTGTTACACCTGTGTGTGGGTGTGTGAGGGGTGTGCAGATGTTACACCTGTGCGTGGGTGTGTGTAGGTGTGTGTAGGTGTTACACCCGTGTGTGGGTGTGTGTAGGTGTGTGCGGGTGTTACACCTGTGCGTGGGTGTGTGTAGGTGTTACACCCGTGCGTGGGTGTGTGTAGGTGAGTGTGGGTGTTACACCCGTGTGTGGGTGTGTGTAGGTGTGTGCGGGTGTTACACCCGTGTGTGGGTGTGTGTAGGTGT
>NC_048224.1:139778078-139812807 GCF_002007445.2 Ailuropoda melanoleuca
GTGGAAGGACATGGAAAACGGGGGCCATGCACTTAAATATGTAGTTTGGTTACTGTCCTCAATCAGGTCGGCGGCAGGCGAGCTTCCGAGGTGCTCAGCACCGAGGACCTGTGGGCAGGTGCTGTTTGCGTGGTGAGCGAGCGACGTGCAGGTAGGGCCAGCCTCACGTAACGCAGCACCACGGCTGACCGCCCGTGACGGTCCTGAGTGGTGGTCGTAGGGGAAGTCACTTTCCTGTAAAAGCAGCAAAGGCGGCATCACAGAGATGGAGAGTTAAGACTAGGTTGTTATTTGGGGTTCCCTCAGTGGACGCTCTCCGAAGAGGAACGTTGTGTCAGATCCACACCACGTCGTCTCGGGGCTGTCTTCTGACGCTCCCACCCGACGGCTGCCTCACCAGCCCCAGGTCCGTGTGCTCCTCATCTCTGCTTCTAACCCTCGTTTTTAAGTCTTGAAAATAAATGTAAATATATAACGAAGCTGTGGAGAAAACAGCTGCTGGGGGCTGCTCCTCCTGACATTACACAAAACCAGATGGTTTCGTTAGTAGCCCGTTAACTGCAGCTTCTGTCTGCCGGGTTCCCTCGTATGTGGAGCACAATAATGTGGGTAAGCGTGCTGAACTCTGAGGCATGGCAAGTTCCGAAGAGCCTTCTGAGCCAAGTGTTTTAAATTAAGTTTAGATTAATTTTTCATAAACAGTATCTTTATTCTGACAACTTGGAAATTAACAGTTCAGGTTACAGCACATATGTAACAATTTTATTAACCAAATTCCTGATATGCCTGGCATGACACACGTGTTCACTGTATATATCAGGACAAATAAATAACAGAGTAATGCTTTTCTAACTTGAATATCTATTATACGAGGCTTTTGACTATTCCAGGGAAACTGATAAAATGGTAATATACAGGGTTCAGCAGTTACTCCTTATCAAGATAATCACATCTGGGTATCATAATGATTTTGCAGCCCTGGAAAACCACATACTTTGTGGAATCCACAACCAGATGAATCGTTGCATGGGACCTGTAATTAAATCACTTATAAAGGCTGTAAGTGCATGGCAACGTTTATTGATTTCCTTGAAAATAATAATGTCTTGACCTTGCCACTGTTCAAATGGGATTAAATAATTCTTCCCAGCAGGGCCATGATCCAAGCAAGCAAACATGGACCTGCTGCGACTTTCCTCCATGATACTCACTGACCCTATTACTTGTTGGACACACAAGGAATGATGTTGAGACATTCTTTTCCAGTTAATCCTGATTGGAATATGATTAGCTTTTCTTATGGATTTAGTTCTAGAAATGTGAGCCCTTGTCAGTAAATGTCCTCAAAGTCTAGCCTCAGTCAGACTTCACTTCCAGTGACCAGGTCCCCAGGCGCTGGGGTCGCAGTGATGAGCAAAGCCGACGCGATGCTTGTGTTCTACGGGGGAGGTGCTGTTCCCAGAGCGTGTGTTACACCTACACCTGTGTGTAGGTATGTGCAGGTATATCAGGGTGTTACACTCGTGTGTGGGTGTGTGTAGGTGTGTGCGGGTGTTACACGTGGGTGTGTGCGGGTGTTACACCCATGTGTGGGTGTGTGTAGGTGTGTGCAGGTGTTACACCTGTGTGTGGGTGTGTGAGGGGTGTGCAGATGTTACACCTGTGCGTGGGTGTGTGTAGGTGTGTGTAGGTGTTACACCCGTGTGTGGGTGTGTGTAGGTGTGTGCGGGTGTTACACCTGTGCGTGGGTGTGTGCAGGTGTTACACCCGTGCGTGGGTGTGTGTAGGTGAGTGCGGGTGTTACACCCGTGCGTGGGTGTGTGTAGGTGAGTGTGGGTGTTTACACCTGTGTGTAGGTATGTGCAGGTATATCAGGGTGTTACACTCGTGTGTGGGTGTGTGTAGGTGTGTGCGGGTGTTACACGTGGGTGTGTGCGGGTGTTACACCCATGTGTGGGTGTGTGTAGGTGTGTGCAGGTGTTACACCTGTGTGTGGGTGTGTGAGGGGTGTGCAGATGTTACACCTGTGCGTGGGTGTGTGTAGGTGTTACACCCATGTGTGGGTGTGTGTAGGTGTGTGCGGGTGTTACACCTGTGCGTGGGTGTGTGCAGGTGTTACACCCGTGCGTGGGTGTGTGTAGGTGAGTGCGGGTGTTACACCCGTGCGTGGGTGTGTGTAGGTGAGTGTG
Organism: Ailuropoda melanoleuca; assembly: GCF_002007445.2. NCBI lineage: Eukaryota > Metazoa > Chordata > Mammalia > Carnivora > Ursidae > Ailuropoda > Ailuropoda melanoleuca. The sequence continues at coordinate 139,780,268 of NC_048224.1, forward strand.
GGTGTTACACCCGTGTGTGGGTGTGTGTAGGTGTGTGCGGGTGTTACACCCGTGTGTGGGTGTGTGTAGGTGTTACACCTGTGTGTGGGTGTGTGTGGGTGTTACACCCATGTGTGGGTGTGTGTAGGTGTGTGCGGGTGTTACACCCGTGCGTGGGTGTGTGTAGGTGAGTGCGGGTGTTACACCCGTGTGTAGGTGTGTGCGGGTGTTACACCCGTGTGTGGGTGTGTGTAGGTGTGTGCGGGTGTTACACCTGTGCGTGGGTGTGTGTAGGGGTACACCCGTGCGTGGGTGTGTGTAGGTGTGTGTAGGTGTTACACCCGTGTGTGGGTGTGTGCAGGTGTTACACCTGTGTGTGGGTGTGTGTAGGTGTGTGCAGGTGTTACACCCATGTGTGGGTGTGTGTAGGTGTGTGCGGGTGTGTGTGGGTGTTACTCCTGTGAGGGTGTGTGCGGGTGTGCATGGATGTGCGCAGGTGTGCGTGCTAGCACGTGTTTGTGTGCATGTGGGGGGCAGAAAGACAGGTAACAAGCTTGCTTGTGATTTGGGGTGACAGAGGTAAGGAAGAAAAACGTGCCGTCTTTGAGGGAGAGGAAAGCAGAAATCGAGGCAGTTCTCCGGGTCGGCTGTGGAGGGAGAGGAAAGCGCTGAGGGATCTTGCTAATGAACATCGAGTCCGTGCAGACAGCAGTCCTGTTACCGAAAGGAATGGAATCTTGTGAAACTATGGAGCAGAAGAACTGCGGGGTCAGGGAAGGCTGTCGCGGAACACGGAGAGCTTTGTCCGGAACCATGCTGAGTAAAGGGGAGTTAACACACAGGCCCCCGTGGAGCGTGTCTGTCTGCCTCTGCGTGTCTGTGCGCAGGGCAGTGGAGATGCGCGCTGCGTGCACGCTGGCGCAGGGCCAGCTGGGCTGTGGTCTACACTGAGGGCAGAGCAGGCGCAAAGGCTCTGGGGACGGGTAGCGCCTTGCTTCCGAGCCCCTGAGGCAGGCCCGCATCGCAGGGCCCAGGAGGGCTGGCCAGAGGTGGAGGCCAGGCCCGAGGCGGGCGCTGGCTTCCAGCGCTGTGGAGTCTGGGGCGGAGGAGTCAGACTCCAGGTCAGCGAGGGGAGCCAGTAGGGAGGGCTCGTAGGGATGACAGCCTCCCGCATGTGAACGTCTCTGAGCAGAGATTTTGTAAAGGCCCCTCCTCACGGAGTGCTCAGCGCACCCCATCTGGTGACAGAGGAGCGAGCGTGGCTGGTACCAGGAGGAGTCTCAGGGCCCCGGGGCCCCTGCAGCCAAGCCCTTCTGCTCCGCCCTCCAAAGTGCTGCTCCTTCTGTTTGGGGTGCACGCATCTGTGGTTCTAGCACCTTCCCACTGCCCTCTCTCAAAGCGCCACTCACCAAAGCGGCCATGGGCTCAGACCTCAGAGCAGCGGCCTCGAGGCTGAGGCAGGGACGTTCCCGAGGCGACTGTTCCGCGCACCCTGTGGCTTCGCGGAGGCCTGTCTCACCGGTGTTTTCTAGCTGCCGTAACACACCATCACAGAACTGGGTTCTCTCGTGGCCTGGAGACCAGATGTTGGAAATCAAGGCGTCGGCAGGGCTGGTTGCTCTGTGGGGGCCGAGGAGGGGCAGCTGCCCCAGGCTCTGTGGCTTCCGAGAGCCACCATGGTCTTTGGCGTCCCTTGGCTCCTTCGAGGCATCCTTCCTCCTCTGCCTCTGTCGTCCCGTGCTTGTCCTGCTCCTGCATCTGTCCCTGGGCCTCTTCTTCAGAGGACACCAGTCATATTGGGTTAGGGGCTCAGCCTACCCCAGCGTGACCTCATCGTAACCAACCACATCTGCAGAGGCCCTCTATCCAAATAAGGTCACCCTCTCAGGTACTGGGGGTTAAGACTTCTATGTGTCTCTTGGGAGACACGATTTAACCCACACAGCTGACTTCTGGGTTTTCAGCTGCTAGAATTTGGGCACCCAGATCCAGAGCTAGGACGCTTTACGGACACACTCTGGGAACACATAAAAAAGAAGAGGTTAAAGTTCACATCCAGACTTCATTTTCGTCCTTCATAGACTCTGTGGGACCGTGAGCCATGGTAACTGGATGCCTGCATCCGAGTAGGGCGTCATTGCTGCTGCCTTGAGATGACTTGTTACAATATTTTGACCACAAAAATCCTCACGTGAGACGCAACAAGCGTGCAAGGGTCCTTCCCTACAGAGCTGGCTTCATGGCTTGTGACTTCCAGCCCCCGGAGCTCTGTGGTCACGGAGCCGCAGCTGTGTAGTGCTCTGTGCCCGTTGCTGTCGGAATCCCAGTTGCAGGCATTGGACACTCGTCCCTGAGCCCGCTGTGGTCCCGGCTACACTGCTCATAATAACAGAGCCAGGTGGGTTGAAGGGGGGCCTGCCCCAGGATTATCCCACACCACAGAGTCCGCAACCTGCTCCGGCAAACTCGAAGACGTGCGTGGCTCGACTTCCTGGGTTCCTGCTCCCTCGGACCTGGTGGGTGCTTCTCGAGCACCATCCTGTTACATGCCTGGATCTTCACGTTGCTCTGTCATTAGCATGATGGCCAAGGGAGGTCATTATGAGGATCATTAAATGAACAGAGTTCATCAGAATAGGGCCCAAATCACCACCGCTGTGGGCCCTGAGCCCACTGTCTTTCCAGAGTGCTATCAGCCATTCCTTGTCACTCCTAAACCGTCAATCAAAGCATACAGCAAGTGGTACGAGCTTTGTCACCCTCTGCATGGGAAAGCACACCTCTCTGCCCCTCGGTTTTCTAATCCACGACAGGAAAGGAACAGCACCAAGCTTTCCAGTCAGGGTCGCAGGTATGCTGAGACAGTGCCTTTCCCACCCCAGCCCTGGGCACGGCCAGACGGGGCCTGGGACAGCTATGGGGGAAACCAGGGGTCACAGCTGTGTACCCCAGCGTGCCACACAAATATTGTCGTCTTCGCCTGCAGTGGCCCTCACAGGGAACCCCTGGAGTAGCTAGGATATCAGGGTCCTTTTGAGATGAGTGCTTTTTATGTCCTTCCCAGTTTGGCTCTTTGAGGCCTCATCTAAGCCCTCCACAGTGTTGTGAGGCCTTCCCATTGGATCCCCAGCCATTCCATAAACATCTATCCCAGATCCCATATGTGCCAGGCCCTGCTCTGGACATAGACAAAACTGGGGAGCCCAAGGCCTCAAAGAGCACTGCCCCTGGGGACCGACGAGGAAATGCACACAGATGATTAGTCACGGGGACTGCTTGGTGGCTGGGGGGGGGGGGGGGCAGAGCAGCTGAGAGCAGCCTGAAGGGCAGGACTGCTTCTCTCAGCGGGTTGAGCAGGGGAAGCCTCCTGAGGAGCCAACCTTTGAATGGGGGCAGAGACCACCAGCATGATGAGCACTGAGGCAAGAGTGCTGTCAGGGCACATGGCGAGTCAAATGTCCTGGGGCAGTGGAGGCCTCTCAAGGAATGGAAGCGAGGCCGTTAGCTTCCTCTCTGGTTTAAAAACCTCTCGACCCTCTCCCGGTTGAAGACAGACTTGGGAACCAGTCGGGCACGTTTTCCGCCCATGCTGGAGAAGGAACAGTGCAGTCTATGCCTGACACCCACTAAATACGGGCCTCGCACGCTGTGGGAGATCAAGGAGCCGCCACGATTCACCGCATGTGCATAACCTGCTCATTTATTCGGGTCAGGTGCTCATTTGCAGCGTTCTGTCCAGAAGGAAAGTACTGTTATATTACTGGGTAAATAATGTACTCGGAAATGGGATTTTGCAATATGGAATTGAGATTGACAGTAGTAATTTGTATTTGTGGACTACTTTTCCGCCTTTGACCTCAGAATTTTTCTCAACATAGTATGAAAGCGTGCATATGTTTTACACACTCTTATGGCAACCCTGCGAGGCAAAGTGGCTAATAATAGTGATAGTAAAAGTAATGGCAGTTATTATTTACTGAGTACTGACTACAGCAGGGTCATGCACGTGCCTAAGGCAACAACTACGGATCTATTTATGAATATATTCTAGGTGAAATAACTGTGACATATCCATATCATGCTAGGGAATATGCTTACACTCAGCAGCTACTTACTGTGCACCTAGTATGTGACCTACTATGCGCCAGGCACTGCTTTGGGACAAGGGAATAAAGTAGTGAACAAACAGATGAAATCACTGCTCTGTCCAACGGAGGGGACACAGGAAGTACCACGATCCCTCCGGGGTCCCGTCCAGGGACACAGGAAGTATGAGCGGACCACCCAGGGGTCTGTGGCGGGGACACAGGAAGTACAAGTGGTCCCTCCAGGGGTCCCGTCCAGGGATACAGGAAGTATGAGCGGACCACCCAGGGGTCCTGTGGCAGGGACACAGGAAGTACGAGTGATCCCTCTAGGGGTCCCGTCCAGGGACACGGGAAGTATGAGCAGACCACCCAGGGGTCCTGTGGTGGGGACACAGGAAGTATGAGTAGACCACCCAGGGGTCCCATGGCAGGGACACAGGAAATGAAAATGAACTCCCCTCCAGCCTTTTTTCCAGGGCCTTCGTCTTAGAAATGGACTTCGCAGCCCAAGAGTCCAGAACGAGCACTTGGAGGCACACAGGCTTGCTGTACCTCATTCGCGGCGTCTGGCAGAGAAGCAGCACCCCAGCTTTAAAGGGGACCGGAAGGAGATGTTTCCAGGGTGCAGCCATTTCAGACAACCGCAGGCAGGTTTCAGAACGGAAACAAAGCAGTGTCTCTTCCAAGGGAAAGACTATCTGCCTTCCCCCGGGACAGGAGGCCCCATGGCCTGGGAACGTCTTCTTGGGAGACAATTTACAGCCATTCTGCTTTTCTTTGCTGATTAAAGCTGGTAATCAGATACACAGAGAAAAGCTCAGGCTCCTGTCTCTCAGGGGAACCGCGAGGAATTCTCCTGCAGTAATGAGCGCAGAACTGGTCCACGGAGAAGTCATGCGACGGTGACAAGCGAGCAGCTCTGTGCATTGAGAAGTGGGCTGGACCAGGACGGTTGTCGGGGTATCCCTAGGTCTCTCAGGCTGATGATTCCCTGATGATTCTTTTCTTTGGCACCCATTTTCCTAGATCCACTCATTATCAGCACATGCAAGGTACCTCAACATTAAATAGCCAACCCCAAAATTGAGTAGCTTCAAGCGGTAATCGTTTATTTAGCTCACAGGTGTGCAGTTTGGGAAGTGAGATGGCCATCGACTGGAGACCTTTGGCCTTTCAGAGCTAAGTCACCCCCAGGGTCATCAGCTGGCTACTGTTCTGCTTGTCCTGAATTTGTTATCCCGTATCAGTTGTCCAAGCAGTTTAGGGTTGACCACTGTGGGGTACATGCTGTTCTTAGCCCAGAGGTTTCCAGTCGAAGGGAATAAAGACATGCATATTGGTGTGATGTGCGTGTGGCTTGTGGTATAAAAGCGCCATGAACAAACACTATGGGGAAACTCTAGAAGGAGCTGTCCCTTTTGCATGAGGTCATCAGAGGGAATTTGCTAAGGGAGGTGCCTTGGAACTGAGTTTTCAGGCTTACAGAGGAGTTTGTAAGGCAGGTGAGGGTTGGCAGGTGTTTCCAGTTAGAGAGAAAAGCAGGTGGAAGTATTTGAGACTGGTTCGACATGTCTGACACTTGGTTTGTACCCAGACGCAGGGGCTAGAGAGTAGTTTAGTGTTCAGGTGGCATGCAAAATTAGATAAAAACAGGAACCATATCCAAAGCTAAATAAAAATTATTTTTAAAGCAATCTGATATCAATTCAGTATGACTGCTAAGCAACATGAATGGTTTAAAAAATGTAAGTCAAGTTTCTGTGTTAAATAATAGTCATAAGCATAGTTTACTGAATGATCATTATACGTCACGAACTCATCTGCTCCTTTGCGTACATTCCTCATCACAGCTCTAGGAAATACGCGTCCTCCTCCCCGATCCACACGTGAGGAAGCTGAGGTCCACAGAGGCTGAGTAATTTCCCAGAGTCACAGAGTAAATAACAAAGTCAGGATCTGAACCAAAGTCTTCTGGCTCCGGAACCAACACAACTCCCCACCAGGATATAAACGTCTACACCGTATGCAGTCCCTCTAGGAAGATAAGACAAATGCGCGTCTCAGATCCAACCACAGGAGAACAAACGCTATTTTGCGCCAAGGCGAGAGGGACCCGACATATGCTGAGGGCAGGGAGGGAGCCGCAGCCCGCTCCGAACCGCTCTAGAGCATGCGTGCCGGCTTTTCCCTGGGTTATTATTTTAGAATCATAATCTGCTCTGTTAGTACAGATAAGTTTTCCCAGAGCCGCATCTGAGGCATCAAAGCAATGAATAGATGCTTCCATATAAATTAAACTGTACTTTTTCCAGTGGCAGTGTGTGCGTGGGCCTGTGTACGGCTTTTGGGGGGGCGCCTGTCTGCGTGTGTTTGGTCGGAACTTAATAAAGAGTGATCACAGACCTCAGCTCGTCTGGGGACTGGGGATGAGGAACATTTGCAGATTTTTCCGATTGTCTTCCTTGTTGCTGAAGCGTTGGGCGGTCGTGGGTAAGCCGCCAGCTGGCAGATAGAATAGACAGCTCTCTGTCCCTGCCTCCTGGTTCAGCACTTGGGCCGCTGTGCAGCTAGATTAATTAGCGAGCATCTGATAAGATGAGACGCGACATCTTTCTTGTTTCGGAGGTGTCACAATTATGTTAAGTCGTTACTTTGTTTCCCAGACTAAGCGGTGTGACACTGAGCTACATCCTTACTGTGTCACTGCAAGACAAGGATGGGAGCTTGTCCCAGCCCCGCCAGCGGCCTGGCTGGATTCATTCAGGAGTGTTGGTGACAAGCAGTGCTGGAGAGCTCCGCGTGCGGCAAGGGTCCTAGCAGGTGCCGACAAGGCGGGCTGCTCGGAGGAGGGTGAATCCTGACATCTGGAATGACGTTGGCTCCGATCGGTCATCCAGACAGGATGTAAGTGTCTAGACAATTTAATTAGCGAGGCTGCACCTTCTAGATTAAGCTCCAGCACTCACATCATGAGAGGAGTGATGAGGAGTTTGGGGAAAGGGGGTGCTGTGCGTTCGTAGCGAAACTGTGCTTTCCCATCCCTCAAAAGAGAGCACGTGTCCTTCCTTCTCTCTGCACTGCCCACATCACAAATAGATGTATTAACTGCCTCTCTGCTTCTCCTTGAACACCTGTCCCAACACACGTGCACACAGACAGCACCGTCACAGGGGACTTCTTGCAATTACGGAACGTCCTCAGCACTGTGCAGTGTGCTCGCCGCTGGCAATCGAGGGCTTCCAGTGAGCTGGTGAAAATGAAGGATGGCTCTTTAATCTGGTTGAAATGTCACTCATTGCAGTTTAAACTTAGAGCTGCCGGATAGGGCAGCCTGGCCCTGGGATGGAAGCTCCATGAGGACAGGACTTTGTTGTGCTCCCTTCTGTCTACACAGGGGGCCCAGGACACATTTGTCAACAGAATGAAGGGGGCGATCAAAGGACATGGGCTGGGCAATTTGCCCCCGAGGGCGTCTTTCCCACAGGAGCCCTCTGGTCCAGAGAGAGGTGGGGGGAGACAGAGACCCCCCACGTAAGGCGTGCTGTCGTTCTTGCTGCTGTTTTTGGTGCCAGACCCTCTCTCGCATGCGTGTTGGTTTCGCACAGCCTTCCAGAACCCGTATGTGTTTTCTATCCAGCGTACCTTCTTGGGCCTGCCGAATCCCCCATACAGTCACCCAGCGGTGATCTTGGCTCCACCGCCAGAGTCCAGGCATCTCAGAGCAGGGTGGGGTCCATGGCCCTTCCCTGCTCCCACACTCCCTCACCCCAAAGCTTCTGAGGCAACCTCGCCTTACAGAGCAGGGCCACAGGCCCCCTGGACCACCCACCTCCTTCAGCCTCCCCAGACCTCTTCCCACTCCTCAGGTTTGTGGTCTGATGGCATCACTTAGGATGTGGCAGCGAGGTGACATCTGTCATTTAGGGTAAAAATTTACACGGTCGTTGTCAGTGTTGTCACAGGGAAAGGATAGATTGTGATTATCCCTTATGATGAAGTGTCACGTTCGTTTGGGGGTGATTCTGGCTCTGATGCCCAAATGTCCTAGAAGAGATTTGGAGTGGGAAGTGTGGCACATCTCAGCAGCACAGCGGGCACGGCCGTGAGGGGGTTACAAACCCGTGCTCAATGCTCCGCACGGAAAAGGGCCAGTGCCGCGGGGCCGGCTGCTGCAGGCGTCGCAGTCCTGCCAGTTCCTTTGTGAGCAAAGTTGGGCGACCGTGAGATCCGAATGAAAACTGCCAGGGGAGCTGGACAAGTGGTGTGTCTGTGATGAGGCCGTGAATAAACAGACTCACAGGAGTAAAGCAAATGGCTGGCCTTGGCCCGGGAGACGGCTGGCCGCTCTGACAAGACCATTAAACACACCAGGCCTCAGATCAATAGGCCTGTCCATGTGCTGATTCTCTGGGCCACACCTGCCGGTCATGGGCCACCCTGTCTGCGGCCCCAGGAAGCCAAGTCTCCCCGACAGCCCAGGAGGTAATAAAGGGAACGGCACCTGCCCCAGAAGGCGGCTCGCGTGTCCCAGACGCCTCCTGTCTGCCTCCTGGCCTTCCTCCCTCCCACTGGCCGCAGCCCGGGGCTTCTGGGTCCCACCCTCGCTTGCTCCGTGTCTGGGTCCTGCCTCCCCCCTCCCTCTGCCCACACTCACTGCAAGCCCAGCAGAGCGGCGAGGGTGATGGGGGCTGCATCAGGGCGTTGTGAGGGCTGTCTGGGCTCACAATGGCCCATTGCTGGTGATTGGCAGCCACTTACAGCCAGCCTCCCACTGAGCCGTTGTGGAGCGTGCTTGTTCCCTGCAATTTTAAACTGTTCCTGGCCTGAATATTAATATGTAAGGTCCAGTACACGGGGGAAAAATAATGGCATTTACACCCTTTACCATCAAATCTGGGTATAGCGAAATCATTCTCAAGTCTCCCCAGCAGCCTTAATTTGAGGTTGGCCGAGGCACGAAGGGCGAAGGCTGCATTGTTAATAATTTCTTCAGTGCATACTCGTATCTGGCTTCCATGAGGCCACTTTTGAGTGAAGAGGCTGGAAAAGACCCCACTCACATCAAATCAAATGGGATCGTCGTTTAGCGTGTCCCCTTTATACTCTGGGTGCGTCCAGGCTAGTCGGTGAAACGTTTTTAAAAACTTGTCATGAGAGGGACCATTTGGAACCAATTATACATAACAGATCGTTCTGCACATCTTTATCTGAAATGTAAAACAACTCTTGCTTTTCATATCATCTCTGTGTGTAGTTTTTTTTTAAGGTAAATTATCCAGAATGTAAGAAGACGTGTTTTTTCTCATTTAAATACATTAGGCATTATTTTTCTGCATCATCAATAGGATTAGACTTGCAGACGGAAGGCCTGAGTGGTCAGGGTTAGGATCGCTCCGAAGGCCAACCCTGAGTCCCCACAGACGGGCTGGAGACGTGCAGGGTCTATTTTTCCTATCCAGATCCTCCCTAAGTTCCCTTTATTTTATCCTAAAAACGTGAATGCTCAAATCTCCTTTGCTATATACTTCTTATTACATCACAGTAGGCTAGAGACTGCCCACCCGAATTGTCTCTGCTCCTTGGTCTGCGTCCCCTGGTTGAGGTGCACTTGTCAGGGCCCCCCACATTGGGTCGTACTTGTCCCTCTTCCTATGGAAGGGAGCCACTGTGCACAGCCCACGCTTAGCCGAGGGGGGTCATGTTCCACCTCCCTGAGGGAGAAGCAGCTGCATAAATTCTCTGGAATTCTTCCGCATGGGAAATCTGTCTCTTCTCCCCATTTATTTATTTTTTCAATTATATGTATCAGTGTGGACCCATGGATATGGGAATCATTTACTTGTGATTTCATCCTTCTAGAGAAGCAGCATAGAGTTGTGGATCCATTTCCAGGGTCTCTATTCTGTTCCCTTGATCTGTGTGTCTGTTTTTGTGCCAGTACCACACTGTCTTGATGATGACAGCTTTGCAGTAGAGCTTGAAATCTGGAATCATGATGCCTCCAGCTTTTTTTTCTTAAAGATTGCTTTGTGATTCAGGATCTTTTGTGGCTCCATATAAATTTTAGGTTTGTTCTAGCTCTGTGAAGAATGCTGGTGGTATTTTGATAGGGATTGCATTAAATGTGTAAACTGCTTTGGGCCGCATAGACTTTTTTTTTTTTAAGATTTTATTCATTTATTTGTCAGAGAGAAAGAGAGAGAGCACAAGCAGGGGGGAGCTGCAGGCAGAGGGAGAAACAGACTCCCCGCTGAGCAAGGAGCCAGATATGGGACTCGATCCCAGGACTCTGGGACCATGACCTGAGCTGAAGGCAGCCACTTAACTGACTAAGCCACCCAGGCATCCCAGGGCAGCATAGACATTTTAACAGTGTTTGTTCTTCCAATCCATGAGCATGGAATATCCTTCCATTTCTTTGTGTTGTCTTCAATTGCTTTCATAAGTGTTCTGTAGTTTTCAGAGTACAGATCTTTTACCCCTTTAGTTAGGTTAATTCCTAGGTATCTTATGGTTTTTGGTGCAGGTATAAATGGGATCAATTCCTTCATATCTCTTTCTGCTGCATCATCATCGGTGTATAGAAATGCAACAGACTTCTGTATGTTGATTTTGTGTGCTGCAACTTTACTGAATTCATGTACCAGTTCTAGCAATTTTTTGGTGGAGTCGTTTGGGTTTTCAGGGTTTCAACAAAGCAGGAAAGAATATTCAGTGGAAAAAATGACAGTCTTTTCAATAAACAGTGTTGGGGAAACTGGACTGCAACATGTAAAGGAATGAAACCGGGTGACTTTCTTACATCACACACACAAAAAAATTCAAAATGGATGAAAGACTTAAATGTGAGACAGGAAACCATCAAAATCTTAAAGGGGAACACAGGCAACAACCTCTGTGACACCCGCCACAGCAACCTCTTACTAGACACATTTCCATAGGCAAGGGAAACAGAAACAAAAATGAACTATTAAGGACTTCATCAAGATAAAAAGCTTCTGAACAGCAAGGGAGAAAAATCAACAAAAGTAAAAGACAACCGATGGAATGGGAGAAGATATTTACAAATGACATATCTGATAAAGGGCTAGTATCCAAAATCTGTAAAGATCTTATCAAACTCAACACCCAAAAAACAGATAATCCAGTTAAGAAATGGGCAGGAGACATGAACAGACATTGCTCCAAAGAAGACATACAGATGGCCAACAGACACATGAAAAGATACTCAACATCACTCGGCGTCAGGGAAATTCAGATCAAAACCACATTGAGATCCCACTTCACACAGGTCAAAATGGCTGAAGTCAACAAGTCAGGAAACAACAGATGTTGACAAGGATGTGGAGAAAGGGGAAACTTCTACATGGTGGGAATGCAAGCTGGTGCACCACTGTGGAAAACAATATGGAGGTTCCTCAAGATGTTAAAATACAGCTACCCTATGACCCAGCAGTGGCAGTACTAGGTATTTACCCAAAGGATGCAAAACTGATTCAAAGGGGCACATGCACCCTGATGTTCATAGCGCACTATCAGCAATAGCCAAATTATGGAACGACCCCAGGTGTCTGTCGACAGATGAATGGATAAAGAGGTGGTATGTGTGTATACACACACATACACACACACACAATGGAACATTACTCAGACATAAAAAGGAATGAAATCTTGCCATTTGCAACAGCATGGATAGCACTGGAGAGTATAATGCTAAGTGAAATAAGTCAGAGAAAGACAAATACCATATGATCTCAGTCATATGTGCAATTTAAGAAACAAAACAGATGAACATAGTGGAGGGGAAAAGAGAGGCAAACCAAGAAACAGGCTCTTAATGATAGAAAACAAACTGATGAGCTGATGGAGGAATGTGGGCAGGGGGATGGGCTAGATGGGGGATGGGCATTAAACAGGGCACCTGTGACGAGCGCCGGGGCTGTATATAAGTGATGATCACTAAATTCTACTCCTAAAACTAAGATTACACTATCTGTTAACTAACTGGAATTTAATAAAAATGGAAACATGGAAAAAAAAGAACCAGCACTCAGGAATAGTATTTATGAGGGACATAACACACTCTTTAAAATGATCTTTATTTGCTAAAACATGGCGATAGTCTAGGGGATATTTCTTAAATATAAGAGTTCATTGTTTTATGAAGTAACTTCTAGAATGAAGTGATATGTAGTTAATGATACATAGTTAATATGTAGTAAAGCTACGTATTCCTTTCTATAATCTCACTTTACTGCACCCACTGATTTATTCACACATACCACTAAAACTAATCTTAGGGATATTTTCTTGATATTTACCCTTTTTATATAATATATAGTTCAATCACTTATGTTGGATCTTTAAAATTCTGTAAGTTAAAGGTAAATCTGTAAAACTATACCATTCTACTTAGCAAATTCATTTATCCCGCCTATCTTAATGAGTTCTCCACGTGGGAACCAAGGAGTGAACAAAATAGGCAACCTGTGTCTCCCCAGGAAGCCCACATTACAGGTCGGTGGCCCCCAGTCCAGGCAGCATGAGTAAGAGAGATCATTTTCAGGGGCGCCTGGGTGGCTCAGTCAAGCGTCTGCCTTCAGCTCAGGGCGTGATCCCGGCGTTCTGGGATCGAGCCCCGCATCGGGCTCCCTCCTCCGCTAGGAGCCTGCTTCTTCCTCTCCCCCTCCCTTCTTGTGTTCCCTCTCTCGCTGGCTGTCTCTCTCTGTCAAATAAATAAATTAAAATATTTTTTAAAAAAAGATCATTTTCAGCAGGAACAACTTCCATAAGGAAAGCAGAATGGAGCAGGGAGAGGGCAGGACACTTGCGTAAGGGAGGGTGTTTCTGGGATGTTTGTGCTGATAGTCATGCCAAAGTCATTTCACTCTTGAGTCACAGTAGCAGGTATCAATATATAATTTCTTCATAACAGCAGTTGTGTAAATGCACATAATTATTTTCTGCTTATATAACAACTAACAGTTTTGTACACTTGATCTTAGTCAGAAGGCCAAGAGAAGTAATGCGGCTTTTTAGAGCTCACAGAACCATCCGCAGACCGTATAACATTTTATGGCTTCTCCTCCTTTAATAATTCCAAGGACGAGGGATAGTTAAGGAGCACAGGGTCTCAGCACTTCACAGTTGTGATATTTTAGGGTTAGAGGCATCCAGTAGCCTGTCCAGTGCTCTGAACTAGTAAGTGGTACAATGGGCCCAAATCTAGATGTTTCGGATGCCCCAACTTCACTGCCGCAGACTTCCTGGCATTTACAAAGCTTGGGTTATAGAGCAGCCATCTGACTTCATTCAGGCCACCTGTGAAAATGCTGTGAGTCTCAGATGTAAGGCGTATTGTTATCAGAGGCTATGGTGGAAACCTTGGTCAGTCCTCTTCAGGACTGAAAACAAAGCCAATGTTATTGTCAGCTGGAGAGGTGGAAATTGGGCTCTTCCCTGACAGCTGCCCCCTCTCAGTCCCTTAACAGGGAAGCAAGTTTAAAAACCCAAACTCATCCAACTCGTGTCCAATCTAGGTGATGAGCTCTCTACTTGAGACTCCTCATTTGTTGAATCCCACTGTCAACTAACATGAGTTGATCAATCAACATATAATAGTACCACCTGATTTCCAGGTTCTGGATCCCAAGTTCCAGAGATACATGGACAGCCCTTCCCCTCATAGAGCTTAGAGTCTAGCAAAGGAGATAAATACTAAACAAATTATCCCATCCATCCATCCATCCATCCATCCATCCATCCATCCATCCATCATCCATCCATTATCCATGCATTCATCATCCATCTATCCATCCATCCATCCATCACCCATCTGTCATCCCTCCATTATCTCTCCTTCCATCCATCCATCATCCATCCATCATCCATCCATCCACTCAGCAAGTGTAAATGGACAAAGAGCTGAGAAGGAACTGTTCTGAGGACTGTGACAGTGTAGGGCAGAGGCCTAACCCAAGTAGGATAGGCATAAGAAAGATTCTTGAAGAAGTGACACTGTGAGTCAGAGGGCAAGAAAATTCCAGAAAGGGGGACTCACTTGTGGAAAAGCTTTTTGCTTCTGAGAAACTGGAAGGCCAGGATAGTGGAGCATAGAAAGGAGGAGGAAAATGGCAGGAGCTGACGTCAAGACCACACCTCTATACCCCAAGCATATTGCCCTAAGTGGAGGGCTTTTCGTGGCCTCTTGGCCTCCTCTCCTCTCACTGCATCGTGCTCACATGCCCACACATGTCCCTCTAAGACTCCAGGTAAGCTCTGCCTTTGCTTTGCATCAGATACACATGGGGCTCATTCCCTCACCTCCTTTGTCCTTGTTCTCATGCCGCCTCACAGTGAGGCCCAGACACCCTGCTTGTCCAGCACCTGCTGAGCCCCTGGGAGTCCTGATGCCCATATCCCAATCCACTTTTTCCAGTGTCTTTATCTTCTAGCATGCTATTGATTTCCTTGTTTTGTGTGGTGTCTGAGTTCCCCTCAGAATGTGGTCACTGTAAGGCATGAGTTTTGCTCTGTTTTGTCCACACATGTGGCTCTAGTGGCTAGGACATTGTATGGCTCTCTCAGTAAATATTTGTGGAAATAACATAGTGAAGGACCAGAAAGGGATTTAGGCAGGAAGGTGACATGGTAACATTTGCATTATTAAAAGCTTACTGTCTGCAGTGAGGGGAGTGCTTTGGAAGGGAGCCAGGACTCTGGGGTGACCAGGTCAGTTTGGATCAAAATTCTGTTGGCCACTCTTCCCGGAGGCTGCAGAGATAGATGTGACCATAGTGGGAACATTGACTGTAAAATGGCTTTGAGGCTTCCAGACAAAAATAATCCTTGTTTAAAAATTAGGTGACCTCTGGGGAAGAAGCCCCAGAGCCACACTTGGAGATCCGACCCCCACCGCCTCTGTGAGTACCTGCACCGTGCCCGTGTAGGTGGGAGCATGCAGCTCCCAGGGCCTGCTCTGCCTCCTGCCCGCTGCACGCAAATGAGAGAAGGCTCTGAAATTCAGAAAATGGGGTCCATGCTGGAGAGCCAAATGCAGCACTAAGAGCAAACAGGCATCAACAAAGGGATCCAAGCTTCACCACGGAGGGTAGGCTCGTGGGGTTTGAGACCTGGGTCACGACCCTCTGTGGGCAGTTGAGGTGTCCCAAGGGTGTCCCGCTTGCTCTCATCATAAAGGGCCGAGGCCTCTGGCCACCAGGAGGGGATAGAAAGGTCTGAGATTCCCCAGGAAGAGATGCCCCTAGTTCTAGGAGACTTTCTCAGAAGACGGGACCACTGCTTTCCCTCAGAACTGCCTCCCGGGGGCCGTGTTGAATCCCCATCAGCACGGCTGTCTGTGGGGTCACAGGGAGCAGCAGGCCCGTGCTGCAAGGTGTCCTAGATGTGGCAGTGCTGGAACAGAGGCGGGGTTCTGGGATCTCCCAGTGAGAGATAGGCCTTGACTCCCTGTGTGATCAAATCACCAGGACATGCGTGGTCTTCGGGTGAATTTCTCTGAGCTGAAGGGAAAAATCAGAAAGGACTTCTGGGAAGGGTAGAAACCAGAGATGTCCCAGTCCTGCTGGAAGCTTCTTAGACTTCTGGTGTGACTAGGCTCCTACAAATCTCCCCTTGGACGCCAGCTGAGATGCTCCAACTGAGCCGGTCTCCAAGTACGCCCCGCAGAGCCCGCTGTCTCCAGGACCTCGCAAGGGCCCGCCCACAAGGTCAGTGCCATTTGCATAAGAGCCAGGGCTGGCTTCCTGGGCCTGCGTCTAGGAGGGTCCCATGCTCAGTCCAGGGAGCCGCTGTTGGAGTTTCCAAACTCTTAGCAGTTTTTAAACAAGGGACCCCATTTTCATTTTGCATGGGGCGCTGCGAATTTTATGCCTGGTCCTAATGATGGCACTGAGACAAGGGTGGTAGGCAGAGTTCCAAGACATCCCCTGGGATCCCTGCCCATGCTGTGCACACCGGAGCACATCTCTCAGAGTGAAAGGGCAGGGCCGAGGGATCGCCTGCAACCGTGTGCAGGTCCATGGTACAAGGTTGTTGCAGAGACCATCACGGCCCCAAGTAGGCTGACTTTGAGTTCATCAAAGAGATGGTCCTGCATGGGTCCGGCCTCCTCAGGTGAGCCCTTCGAAAGCAGAGCTTTTCTCGAGCTTTTGTCATGGGGAGAAAGCCCACAGCCATGCCTTGAGTGGCCCTCAGAGAGGCCGCTTCCCGGGGCCATCAAGAAGGCAAGGATCTTAGCCCCCAGGGCCACAGGAATGAATTCCACCAACAGCCTGAGTAGGTTTGGAAGGGGACCTGAATGCTGATGAGACTCACAGCCGAACTCACAGCTGGACTGCGGCTTTGGGAGACCTGAGCCAAGGCTGTGGCTAAGCTCTGGCCAGACACCGTGTTCCCGGGAGCCGCGAGAGAACAGACATGTGTTGTTCATGGCTGGTAAGGTTGTTGTCATCTGCTTTGTGGTGGCAGAAAAGGAGCAGGACCTGGGGTGCCTGTCTGTCCGCATTGGAGTCCACGCTGGGGGTGAGCCAGCCAGAGCCCTAGTGAGGACCCACCGCACCAGGAGCCCCGTCGTCTTCACCACCACGCACTGGCAGTGAGGAAAGCCAGCTCCATTGACAAATGTTCTGGGTAGAGCAGTAAAAAGCTTCACCTTACTAAATTTTTTTTTAAGATTTTATTTATTTATTTGACACAAAGACAGCCAGTGAGAGAGAGACAAGCAGGGGGAGTAGGAGGGGAAGAAGCAGGCTCCCAGCAGAGGAGCCTGATGCAGGGCTCGATCCCAGAATGCCGGGATCACGCCCTGAGCCGAAGGCAGACGCTTAACGACTGAGCCACCCAGGCGCCCCCTCACCTTACTAAATCTTGAACCATGAGCACGTGTTTTTTTGGACCTGTTTCTGCTGCAGAAGTGTGACGATGGCTGTCTCAAGGAAAAGCACTCTGTGATGGCTCAGCTTGCAGCTGGAACTTTCTTCGAACATCATCTTTGCTTGGAGGGATGTTTAACAGACCGTCACTAGTGGTTCAGACTCGGGCACTGAGGAGACATTTTCGCAAATACGTCACTTCAAAGACAGTCCGTGGCAGCATTTGTTGTCAGTAATGAAGTCTGAATGTTCAGGTGAAAGTTAGAATTCTGGAAAACTCACGCCTGCTCCTGTGAGCTTGAATGCCCCAACACTTAAAGACGTTTCTCCTGAGATGTGGTGATATTAACAAATGTGATTTTTTAAAAAAATGTCTAATACAATTTATCAGCATTTGGAAGATCTGCACAGCTGGTGAACCAGTCATTTCTAAATGACGGTGCCTGACGGTACGAAATCATGCATTCAAAGGGCAAAACAGACCAATGCGTCCCCCTGTGGTAGCATAAAAAGTTTATTTCTAGGGCCCCAGATTCCACAGCTAATCCAGAAGACAGTGCCGCTTGCTGTGTTTTGGTGGGGTAGCAAAGAAACATACCCACAGCTATCTGAAAAGGCCATTAAGACACTCCTCCCTTCTGTGTTAGGCTGGGTTTTTGTCTAAAATTTCAACCAGAACAACACATAGCAACAGACTGAAGGCAGAAGGTGGATGAGAACCTAGCTGTCTTCATTGCCCAAGACATCAAGGAAATGTGCATAAAATAATGCCACTCTTCTCACTGATATTTTTTAGAAAATATACTTATTTTCATAAAAATATGTGACTTGAATTAATATATAATGGGTTTGTTATAGTTTTTTTTTAATTGAAATAAATATGTTAACATTTTCACACCTTGAATTTCTAACATGGTAATTATCAGTAAATTGACCCACAGAAGCAAAAAGTCTTCTTGCTTTTCCATGATTTTTAATAGTGTAAAGGGATCTTTAGAGCGAAGGGTCTGAGAACACCTGATCTCCTCGGACCTTGAGGCACACGGCCAGAGAGGCCAGGCTGGGAGGGGAGAGCACAGTAATGTCGGTCATGGGCTGAAATGGTTCCCTCCCAAAGATATGCTCAAGTCCTGACCCCAGGACCTGGGATAAGACCTTACTTGGAAATAGGGTCATTCCAGAAGTAAACAAGTGGGTGGGGCTCTGGGTGGCGCAGTCCGTTGAGCGTCCGACTCTTGATTTGGGCTCAGGTCATGATCTCAGGGTCATAAGATCGAGCCCCGCGTCAGGCTCCCTGCTCAGTGTGGAGCCTGCTTCTCCCTCTCCCTCTGTCGCTCCCCCTGCTTGTGCTGTCTCTCTCTAAAATAATAAATAAGTAAATCTTTAAAAAAAAAAAAAGTAATCGAGTGAAGAGCAAGTCATTAGTATGACCAGTCTGACTGGTGTCTCATTTGGACGCAAAGACAGGCTCACACAGAGGACAGTGTGTAGACGGCCACTTGGCAGGAGAGCCACGTCTGCCAGCCTAGGACAGCGGGATGGCTGGTCCACACCAGGAGCTAGAAGGCGGGGAAGAATCCTCCTCCAGAGGATCCGCGGACGCCCTGATTTTGGACTTCTGGCTCCAGAGCTGTGAGACACACATTTCGCCCACCAGCTTGTGCCTCAGACACTGATGGCAGCGCTGCCTCAAGCGCGTCACCCAGGTGACCTCACCCCATCCACGCGGGGTCGGGGGGCAGGTGCCAGCCTGTCCGTCAGCCGTGTCAGGACACCAAAGGAGCTCCGGAGTCGGGATGTCGGAGTCCTGCTCCTTCGGGGTCCCTGCACAGCCGTCGTGGGAAGCAGCATTGGCGGCTCTGGCCCAGACCCACGCCTGGGATGCTCAGTGAACGTGCTCAGGGCCGTCGTGGCCCCAAACTGATGTTGGCCAGAAACACTCCATTTGCTGATGCAGAGTTTATCCTTTAATTGTGATAGTCATACAAATGAGGTAATTATTATTTAGTTGTATTGGCCATGTACCTGACCGTAAAGTTAATAATTATTTTTTACTGCGGAACATTCAGTCGGCGTCCCCAGCCGTCAATTTTCTCTGTGAATGCAGTCGTGCAGCTCCACAAATGCTGACAGTCTGTACAGTAGTGGGTGCTGGGGGGTGGGTGCCAAAACAAGGAGGCCCGGCCCAGGGCTGACGGACGCGGAGGAGAGAGGTGGGGCCGAGAGCCCAGGGCACTGGGTGGGCGCTGGACCCACCCGGAGAGAGCTAGAAAGACGGAACAGGGTTGGTGAGCTGACCTGGGCTCAGAGCCGCGCTTGGAGGCTGCCCAGGACATGGCAGAGCCTGGGGGTGGCTGGCCCCACACGCTCGGAGCCACCACAGCACAGGCCGAGCTCCTGCGGGGGCTTGGGGGGCGGGTGCGAGTCCTCGACGGCACCCCCTCAGACGCCTGCTGTTCAGGAACAGGGCACATCCCTGAGCGCGCTCGCCCGGAGGCCGCCCACGCTCCTCTTCACTCTTACTTCCTCGTCACCCTTTGGGGGCCAGCATGTCCCCTCCTCCTCACCTCCACTCCCTCCTCCGAGGGACCTAGACTTTTTGCTTTGTCTTTCTTTT
Organism: Ailuropoda melanoleuca; assembly: GCF_002007445.2. Lineage (NCBI taxonomy): Eukaryota > Metazoa > Chordata > Mammalia > Carnivora > Ursidae > Ailuropoda > Ailuropoda melanoleuca. The sequence goes on from NC_048224.1 coordinate 139,799,845, forward strand.
CCCCTAAGGAAGTCTACCTTTCAGGAAGATCCCGAAAACCTTTGAGGTTCATGTGTTAATGACTCTCCTCAGGGGAAGAGAAGTTTGAGGCTTTAACAGGGACAAAATCCTACTAAGTCAAAGCTGTGGATCGCTGATGACAGAGTATCAGGAGCCTGAAAGGACGTGGGAGAGGTCACTGTTTTTGACAGGGCCTTGTGGTCACCCACGAACCACACGGCCCATGTGCAGGGAACACAGGCTGATGAAGGCACGCTCTCCCGGAATGGCTGCACCCCTGTGCCTCAGTCTCCCCAACACACTTCTAGGAGGTTCTTCCTGTTCTGTTCTCCATAGCTCAGCCTAAAGTGGCTAAGGCCCCAGACTCGGGTCTTCGGCACAGAACGATGGAAAACTAGTCTGGGGATCAGAAGCGCAGGGGCACAGTCGCCCTGCCTGGCGTGACTGTGCTCCCAGCTCTCTGGCGAGTGGCCCAACCGTGGACTTCCGTGAGGCTGGAGAAAGGGGTGCAGTGGCCTGGCAAGGGAGCAACACCCACATTCCATCCTCGTGGGTTTGTAACACTCTGTTTCTATGGCACAAGAATTGATTAAGAACTCGGAAGTTGTACTTCCTTCACCCGGCTAATGACTTCCATAGAATTTGATGGAGAGGCTACTCTTAACTGAGCTCTAATGCGTCCCCCACACCTCATGCTGCTGGTGGGCGTGGGGCCAGGGGCCAGGAAAGCACGTCCTCCACGGTCCTCCAGCGGCCTGTCTGCACAGGGTCAACGACAAAGCCTTCTTCCCCTGCCAGGCCTCACTCACTGGAGTATTTCGTGATTATTTCCCATGGCAGAAATCATGGAAATACGTTAGTGTGGAGGGAAATAATAAGCAATTGATTAAAATTGGAGAAGCCAGTTGATGAGATGCATTTTCCCTGGTGATTTGTGTTAAGTGCACAGAATCAAGCCAGCCTTTGTGTTGTAACCGAGCTACTCTCACAGCAGACAAATATTTCCTGCCTAACAATTAACTTGCAGATTAGTCAGCCTTAGCCGTCTAGAGGGCAGATTATCCGGTTGGTGGATTGTGCAGGTTCCTTATTTGTCCTCATTACATCACTTGAGGTTATGAGAAGAATCCCTCCCGGGCCGTGGAGAAGGTGCCTGTTATCATGCCTTGTCTGACGTCCCGTCCAGTCATTCCTTCCCTGCCTTCCTCTCAGGGTGCTTGGTCGTGTTGGTGTCTGAGGGCAGAGAAATGAGCACGGTTGTCCAAGTTTACACAGTGGGTTGTCCCCTGAGAACTGACCGCCGTCTTCTGGTCTCTGAGGCTGACACTGGGCCTTTTCTGCTGGATACTTTCTCTGCACTCTGGACTGGAAAATGAAACGCACACTTCTCCGTCTGGAATCTTGTGATGTTGTCCTTGGGACACAGCGATCATCTCTATGTACTCGAGTTCACGGGCACGTTCTCCCACCCATTGCAGTTTTGCTGGTGACGTCATTGGGGAGTGGGCTGTACATTTAGCTGTCGCACGGTCCTCTTTGATGGAGGAACACGTTTCTGGCAGGTGTGCCACGGAGGCACAGTGCCGTATCTACGGAGGACCACTTAGTTGATCGGTTTGGGGCTGAGCAGAATGTTGGTAATCTGAATGGATGGTGTCTTCCCGGATGAGCAGGTCACCGTAGATGGGTTCAGCCCGCCGTCCAGCTGCCTTTCGCCGCCATGGATGGAGGAATAAGGGTGTGGGCCCTCTCTGGCCTGTGGGCCGCCTCTTCTTACTGAGGTCAATGTTCATACCGCAAAAGTCAAAATAAACAGAAACTGAAGACTTGTCACACCACTTTATTTTCTCGACAACCTGTATGGAGGAGCAGTGATGACCTCACCACCTGTAATCTGTTAAAATCTGAAGCCAATAGTTACCGCCGACTGCGGTGCGTCATCGCCTTTCCCTCAGCCCGCGGGTCGGAGTTTGAATTCTCGCGCTCTGAGGGGCTGATTCACCAGCGCGTGCTTGGGGTTCAGCTGGTTGGCTCTAAGTTGAAAAGTTTGTATTCCTTTACATTTGGGTCAGATATAGGGAGACCAGTTAGAACCATCTTCTTGGTCATGCCTTGTCACATAAGGCAAGACACATTTTTCTTACATACTTTCAAGTATAATCTGATAACCTGGTGGCTTCTCCCTCCAATGAGAAGTCTGACTTTAGTTAGCATGGAGGGCAGTGATGCCCGAGGGGTATGAGTGGGGGGGCGTGGTGGGAAAGACAGTGTCACCTGTCAGATGGAGACCAGGTCTGCCTCCATGTGATTTCCAGAGCCATGGCTGTCACTTCAGACTTCAGCCTGGCGTCCTCCCTTCCCTGTGACTCAAAACAGATGAAAATCATCTGATCCTAGCACAGGCCTTTATTTCACGAAAGAAGGTAACCTCCAAAAAGAACGAAAGGATGTTTCTTGGACTTTCCAGATGGGTGAGGATGTTTAATTTGCATCGATTACGCTGAGGGCACTCTCTGCAGCCTTCATGTAGGATGTGATTAGAAGTAGACATTGAATTAGAACAGAAGATTCTCCTCTCTATGAAATTGGAGGCTTTTCAAACCACTGAGAACAGCCCAAGAACATGCTGGAATCGAGCAAAAGGCTGTGGCCAGGAATGGGAGAAGGTGAAGTTGAGTCAAAGGAAGACCGTGGCCCTGACATCAGAGGAGTCCCAGACAAGCCACAAAGGGGAGAAAAGAGAGTCAATGACAGGGAAAGCCAGGCATGCAGCTAGTATGGAGGGCTGTCACGTGTGGTGTGTGGTCAGAGAGTGGAGATAAGACTCCTGCAGGGACAGTGGCCCTCACTTGTCATGGCCAGCTCAGCTGGGAACGGGGAGACGGACCTTGATGCAAGAGGGAGGATCTGTGCAGAACTATAAGGAATATGGTGGGGAAACCCTAGAGGTGTAGGGAAAGCGACAGTCTGTGCAGGGCCCTTCCTTGAAAGGTGAAACTGCGGAAAACACCAGGAGATTTGTGTTTATTCATGAACGTGAGAACGCAGGAAGGCAAACCGTGGCCAAAACACAACCGTGGAGTGAGAAGATGCTCCTGCGGCTTGTTCTAACACCAGTGAGCAAATGAAAAATCCACTGCAGATGAACTGCTTTTTCCCCTGGGACACGTGGGGAGCAGCCCGATAGTGTGTCCAGAGCCTGGAATGTAAGTTTATTCTGCACGAGAGTCCATCCGCCACGTCCTAGTAAGATTCGGTCCAGCCTCCTCTCTGCTCTCACATAGGGGCCATGGATTTTGTCTGCTCTTCTGGCTGTGGGTCTGTAGGCACGGAGAGGGTTGACAAGAGAGGAGGGCTTTACACACGGGGACCTGGCACGCACTCCATAAATAACCTCTGGATGAAGGTGCAGAGATGTGCACACGCCTCACACTCCCAACCACACTTGGGACCTTCCATCCCGTGCACACCCAGGAAGTATTTCATTGAAACACGGCATTGATGTTAGCGTGGCTCCTTCCCTCCTGGACACACAGAAGACCTGCATTTCTCTGGGAGGTGAGGCTTGGCCAGGTGACGAGGAACGTGGACACATGTCACTTCTGAGTGGACATGTTGAAGAGTGGTGGAGTCTCTACGCTCCATTTCCCCCATGATTGTGGAAGTATTGGCTGATACGGAGGTGGTGTAAGATAGAAGCTTCCGGAATGTGGAGCCAGCACACGAAGGACAGCCCTGCAGGGCATCCTCGACCCACAGCTTGAGCCAAGAAATGCTGAGAAGTGAGGTTAATTGTCTTAGACTGCTGAGGCTTTGGTGCTGGCTGTCACAGCAGCATTACTGAACCTAGCCTGTCTGAAACAAGCATGTCAAGGCGTGTCTGTTGTGGGTCCCTACTGAACCGCACTGGGACAGGCCTGAAACTGCAGTCAGAGTAGATACAAACACCACCTGGAAAGGTTGCCTGGCATCACATAAAAATCCCCGAAGAACGGCTCCCAGCCCCCAAGGGGAGATGCAGGCTGGGGCTCAGGGCCTCCCTGAGCACCTTCAGGAAGGAAATTTGAGCGCAGCCCGTCTGCCAGCACGGGCGCTCGCAGTGGGCAGCAGTGGACAGCACTAACTACGCACGTGTCCCTGTGGCCCGAGGCCAGCCTGAGCACGGTGAGCCCGACAGACGCGGTCAGCCCACATGGTGATTCCTACTTCCAGCTTGCCTCCCTCAGTGGCAGCCGGGCACCTAAGAACACCTGAGGCAAGATGGGGCCTTGAACGGACAGCCACCTGGAGGGAGCGTGGGCCCCCGCTCTGGGAAAGAAAACCTGGGGACACCAGCTGCCTGTCCATCTTCCAGAAACAGGAACATGAGCAGCCTGGCTGTTTCCCAAGGAAAGGAAACTTACTGGTGCCTTTACCCAGAGAGATGCTCAGATCAGGTGGGGAGGGGTGGGGGTGAGGGTGCAGGCTGTCCGTGTCCCCCACGCTCCAGCCCGAGGCCTGCACGTCCTCTGCCTCTCCAGCTTGAAACATCAGCATGGCTCAGTTGGGCTCCCGTGGGCCCTCCGTGTGGACCAGGGCTGGTGCTGGGGACACCTGGCCTTGGCTCTGCCTCCACCCTGCCTGGCTGAGGGCGGAACGCAGGACATCCTGCCCAGCATCTCCTCAGCCCTGAAACAGACAGCGAGCCGTGGGATGATGAATTTCCAAGTTTTCATTGAGCTGGAGAGAGCTAGAGTCTATGTTCTTAATAGGCTGACAGCTCTGAGCAGCATGGACAGCAGAGAGGGCCTCTGTCCTCCTTTACCCTCCGCGGGCCCCAGTGGCGCTGGGAGCTGGTCCTGCCTCACCTGCCACCCCCCATGCGGCCCATTGCAGTGCGTGTCTAGCCTCAGGCGGGCCTGGCTTCAGCCCCGCCCCCCTGCCCAAGGCCTTCTTACCCGCCTGCAGAGCTTTGCAGACGACCCCTGTGCCGGGCCCTGCATCTTGAAAAGAAGGCTCTAGAGGCAGCTGGAGACGGCGGCAGTGCCGTCCCCGGAGCAGGGAAATGGCTGTGAGCGGGGCCTGAAGAGCGCAGTTGGCCCAGGACAGCATTCGGCCCACCGACCCTCTGTTCTGCACTCTCTCCCTTCCCCTCCCGACGTGGCCCGGGGCGGGGGCTGTGGGGCTGGGGGCCAGAGGGAGAGGCCCGTCCGAGGCCGGTTGCCCGTGTGCCCGCACCTCGCGGTCTTTTGTTCCCAGCGCCCGCCGTAAACACTTGCTGTGAAGCCAGTGCTGAGTCCTGAAGGGGTTTATTTTTTTATGTTTTTATTTTTTTGTATTCCTCTCATTTCTGCTGAAATGTGACACTCAAATTTGAGACGGGAGCAGAGATCAACAAACCGTGTCAGCCCCTGTCAACCCAGGTGTGACAGTGCCATCTTCCTAAATTGCCGCTAATCTGCGGGGATCTGTGGATCCGCAGCCGCCATCGCGCTGTTTGCTCACATTCAGTTAACACTTTACGTCTCCCCTTCCGAGGTGTCACTGTTTGCCATTTAGCAAGTGGGAAGAAGCGAGCGACTTGACGCGCACGGATTTGGGAAGCCGGAGAGAGCTGATTAGCTATTCAGGGGGAATAATCTTATTGAGAGCAGTGAGTGCGGTGTAAAGAATGCTTCTCCCTCCCCGGTAACAATCTTCTAATTATGTTGTCAGGCTTGCTGTTGAGTTCTCCCCCTGTGCCATTAAGAAACCGTTTTCTATGTTAAGAAAGAGATTTCCAGATTGTGATGCTGTTTGCTGATTTTTTTTTATTGTTTAAAGAATCTGTATGTATTAAACCAAACATTAAAAAATGATTCATGTGCGGCATAATTACTTGGGACGGGGCCCGGTGACACGGGTGGGGGTGCGGGAGGAAGGGGCGCGTGGGGTGCTCCTGGGTGGGGGGCTGGGGCGGGGCGAGGGCTGGAGCTGCACGTCAGTGGGCGGGCTGATCCCCACCGCGAGGGGTCAGGAGGGGCCGGCCGTGCAGTGCGGCTGCAGGTTCCCCGGCAGAACACAAGTTTCCAGGGGGCAGAGGTTCTTCACTGATGGGGAGAACAAGGAATCTGGGCAGACGTGCCCTCCTGGGCTCCCGCAATCCCTGCTGGGAAGGGAGGAATCCAAGTAGCCAGAAGATGGTGCCCGCCCTCCGCTGCGCCCTCTGATCGCAGACGGCTTCTTGGGGCGAGTCGGGGGGCCCGGCGGAGCGTGGGGCAGACTCTGGGTGCCATTGTCCTTTGCCTGCGGGCGGGCAGTATCTTCCTTCATGCCGTCTACTACCTGCTAATTTAGATAACGAATAGCAAGGAGATTTCTTGTAATCTCTGCATGAGCCAGGGCATAAAGAGTGAAATCAAAAGATTTCATTGTCACAAATCCCCCAAAATAAACAAGCCCTGAAACCAAAGCTCCATGTGACACCCAGCAAACGCACAGCCTTTCTGGGGAGCTCCTCACCTGTTGGGCTGCATGCATTCAGCACAAGGCCGCACGCATTCAGCACAAGGACTCCGCCTCCGTTTCTTTAGCTCTGGGAGGATTTTAGGCGGATTGCATTTGGAATTAATGGTTTGGGAGGTTGGTCACAGCACCTTCTGGTGTATTTACAGGGAGTGGGAGACCCCTCTCCTGGTTGCGACCTATGAGATAGGAAGGTTGGGAGACGCCGTCCACCACTGAGCGATCGGTAGGGCAAGTCTGCAGGAGGCATGAGGGAAGGAAATGCAAAGAAAGCTTGCTCCGTGCCCCCTGAGGCTCCATGCTTGGAGCAACGCTTCCCGGGAGCGTGTCCGTGGGGGCCACGCTGAGCTCGGCCTGCCTGTGCCCCCTGGGACCAGTGCTTTACCTCTCTGAGCCTGGGCTTCTGGAGACACACGGAGGAATAGACGCTCGTTTCAGAGTTGCTACAAGACTCCAGAGAAGTTGCCCGGCCTCCATAGCTGCTGAATAACTTGTCCATTCGCTGAATTCGTCCATGAGCTAGTCCTCCACGAAGGGGCTGCCTCAGTGCCGATGTCCATTGCGTCTCTTTCTCTCCTTATTCGTTTTGTTTCGTGTTGTTTCTGAGTGAGCAACACACACACAGTTGAGGAGACACCGGAGAGCACCTGCTGAGGAGGAAGTTCTCGGTTCAGCAGTGCGTGAAGTCCTGCCACTTCCTCTTTTATATGTCGGGGTGGGAGCTGGGAACAGCACACTCAACACTGAGCCGCAAGCGGGGGGGCAGGAGGAGCCCCCAGCCGTGTGTCGTCGTGTGTACGCGTACCATCAGTGCCAGCGGGTGCTGCTGACTGATTATTGTCCGTAGTTTACATGACGTACAGTGCACAATGCACGTCTTCAAACACATGTATTTTGCACGCGAGTCAGTGTTTGTAATAGACAAGTTTCCTGAAATGAGATTTCGGGGTCAGAAGGTATATGCATTGTTTGTAGGAAGTGGTGAATCGCCCGTGTGGGTTCTGTACCGACTCGCACTCCGGGCAGAGAGCGACATCGCCCACGGCCGACATCCTCCCCAGCCATCACCCTACCTGCTGCTCTTTGCCAACCCGAGACGGAGACGATGCTGTCTCACTGTCGTTCTCTTCTGTCTCTCATAGGAGCAAAGCTGGTAGTTTTACGTGGAAGAGGCCTTCGTACTTCATTTTCTATGAACTGTCTGCCCTTCTCTGTGGCCATTTATTCTATTAGATGGCCGGGCTTTTGTTCATTGATTTGGGGAAGTTCTTTATCTACTAGACAAATTAGCACTTTATGATATGAATCCGAATATTTTGATCCAGTCAGTCATCTGTCTTGTCTCTTTGTTCCTATTCCTTTTTGTAATTCAACATTGTTTTCAAACTTTTTATGTAAGGTAAGGCAAGGAGTTCTTAGGCGTGACACGGAAGGCGTGATCTGTAAAAGAAAACATGATAAATTGAGCATAATCAATATTAAGGACTTCTGCTCTTCAAAGGGTGCGGACAAGACAATGGAAGGACAAGTCACGGACAGGAAGAAAATACTTGCAAATCGTATGTCTGGTAAAGAACTTGCACCCAGAATATGTAAGGTGCTCTGAGAACTCAATAATAAAGAGACAAGTTAGCCCGTTTAGAAACTGGGCAAAGGATCGGACTAGGCATCTCACCAGAGAAGTGCTGTAAATGGCTGGCCACGTTCGTCTTGGGGAGATGTGCACGGAAAGCACGGGGCCACGGCTCCACGCTCACCGAGGGGGCAGCAGCAGCTAGGGCCACCGCACGTATTGGGGATGCGGAGAAATCGGAATCCCCACAGGTCACCATGGGAATGCAGAACTGTGCAGCCCCTTGAAATACGCTTTGGCGGTTCCTTTCAAATGTGAAGCAGTGGACGGTTCGAGAGCAAAGGTCTGTACACACAGTGACTGGCGCATGGCTCGTATCATGGCCCAAAGCGCAGACATGCCCGCCGTCTACCGGCAGCCGAGTGCAGGAACACATGGGTGTCGTTCGGGAACACCAAGGGGCCAGCTGATGATGCGCAAACACGGACACAGCTCAGTCATTCTGCCGAGTGAGGGGCACCTCAGAGTGCACACTTGAGGGCTCCGTTCACCCAGCATTCCAGAAAACGCACACTCGTCTCAAGTGGCAGAGAGGTTGGAGGTGACCGGGGCGGGAGTGGACGTGAGAGCAGTGGGCGTGAGTGTGATTGCATGCCTGGTCCAAATTGTGGAGCTGGCGGCCCGGAGGCCACGGGACAAACCATCACATTCTACACCGTGTGGACGTGGGCTTCCCGTCTAGCTAGTAAACCCCGACAGACTGTTCAGGAAAGGGGGACTGCTATATGGGAGCGATCTTGAGCGGACTCTGGGTCTCAGCACATTTTTTTTCTCTGATTGTGAAACAAATTCAATGTTTTTTGTCCTAGTATATTTTGTACGGCCAGGCAAAGATTTCAGTTTCATTTTTCACATGTGTGTGATCCCACCTGGAGTGTGTCAGGGTGTATGGCGTGCAGTAGAAATCCGGCTTTTTCCCCAATGGAGCAACGCTGTTCACTGTAAAAACTATCTGTCTACACCCCCTGAAGTGCAGCATTCATCATGACAGCCCTGAGGGGATTCGGCTCTGTGTCCGGACTCCCCTTTTGATCTCGCTGTCCGTCTACCAAAACAACACTGTTTTGATTTCTGCAGCTTTCAAAATATGTTTTAATATTTGGTATGGAAAATGTACTGATTCCTTTATTACTTTCAGTTTTCCAGAAACCCTGACTTTTCTCAGCGGTTTACTTTTCCATATCAGGTGCGGAGTCAGTAGACCTAGTCCAAGGAGCTCCTGCTGTGCGTGGCTGAAAGGCGGGGCCGCGTGGGGCTGAGCCGCACACACGTGCACACGAGCAGCTTTGCACTCTTGAGTTTTCCTCTGACGGGATCTGCTTGTCCTAGAGCCTTTCCCTTGCCTTGTCTCGGTTTATACTCTCTAGTAGTATTTTACTTTTCTCCGTAGAAAAACACCTTTCCGTTTCATTAAATAAATATTTGAAGACCCAAGTTGCATTATGGGAATTTAAAGGTGATGGTTTCCTCTCTAGCCCTGTTGCTTGCTAACCAGGTCACTGAGCCCATTAACCACCCTGAATCCCGACCACCCTGTCATCCCCAAGACGAGCCTGGCGGGAGGCCTGGGCTGCGAGGACGGTGATCGGCAGGTGCACACAGACCGTGCAGTGTCCCGAGAAGCCTGGCTCGCTTCCCTGCCTGGGCACCAGGGCACTGAGGAGCTCTGAGGAGCAGGCTGGCCTCCTCCGCCACCGGCTGCACCTGCCATGCTCCCTCCCCAGACTGGAGCTTTTTTCTGATTCTTGACTCCTTGGGCCACCGTCCAGTTCGCCCTCCCTGTTTGAACCCCTCCAACGAGGGCTGGTGGGGCCATTTTAGCTCGTGCGAGACTAGAAGGACAGACCCAGGGCTTCTGCTGGGCCCCCAACACCCAGCGTATTTGTAGAAGTGGTAGCAGCCGACAGTCGTGAGAACGTGGGTCAGGCACCCGGCACAGCACGCAGCCCCACCTCCGCCCGTGGGTCAGGCACCCGGCACAGCACGCAGCCCGCCACGTCTGCACGGCAGGCGGGCGCTGTCCTCGTGGTGCAGATGACGCACCTGAGTGGAAGGGAATCGCCCAGAGGCCACGCAGCCGGGGAGGGGTTGCATCAGGATTCCCGCCCAGGCGTCTCCACTGCAGGGTCTAAACCTGAAAGCGCTGTTCATCCACGATCGCAGGGGCCTGCGAGGCTCCTGCCTGAGGGAGCAGGGAAGCAGGGGGGTCTAGGCTCAGGGACAGGTTTCAGAGGGAAAGTGGCAGAGGGTCCGGCTGGCCCTGCGTGACGGGTCCACTGTGGCCCAGGGTCCCCTGTGCTACCGAGTCCTCCGCCTTTTCCGATGCTCCCGGAGGAGGCTGTCGTGAGCCTGGCCAGCAATGCAGCGCAGGGAAGTGAGTCAGCCTTTGCCCCAAAGTGGGAGCTTGGTGGAGAAGATCAGAACGGGGTGAACCGAGGTACTAGAGGTCGAGAGAAACGTGGGGGCAGCACGAGGAGGGGTGGGGGCCCGCGTGGGCAGAAGGCCCGAGGGGCACGCTGGGCTTTGTCCCGTTTGCACTTCCCAGAAGTGACCCTCCCGGCCATGGAGCGGAGGAGGACAGGCACAGAGAGGACCTGGACAGGAGCAGAACTGGATATTTCCAGTTCTTGGACTGCCTACACCTCGCCGGCAATTCACCGCGGCTACGCTCTAATTAATAAGGCGTGACACACCATTTCTATTTAGCGGCCGCTGTGCTAACGTCGCCCCCACACGCTCTGCTCACCCCGGTTATAGAGAGTCCCGCAGAGAGGGGAGGAGACGAGAAGGAAAAGGTCAGGGCGTTTGTGCCCCCGAAATCATCACTTAGCTTGCAGATTACCCTCCCAGACCGCACAAACTTAGCATCATGGCCTTAACGCGCAGTTATTTCTGTGGCTGGCACGGTTTTTGCGGGCTTTGATCACGTTTGCTTTTAAAGCTACAGACTGGCTGCTGAGGTGGGGCTTCCTAGATGGCCCGGCCATCTCCCCTCTTCCTCTCTCTGCCTCCCATCGCAGGAGCACAGGGGTCCCACGACTGCCAGGCCTTACCTGCAGAAATAAAATGCATGGGAGCCAAGTGCATGAGGCCTTTGTCTCTGGGAGCTGCTCAATCATGGTTCTGTGTTCTCTTTCATGCGCCATAACCACAGAAGACCAAGTTTTAAGACAGAAAGAACTGGAGAAAGCATTCGTCCTGGCTTTCATCTCCCAGAGCAGGGGTCAGCAGAGCACAACGTACTTCCTAGACCAGGGGGTACTTCCTAGACCAGAATTCCAGGCAAGGCTGATGCATGTTCACAGTTTTCTGCCTGCAGAGCACGCCTGAGTCTTGGGGTAAGAGTGGGATCCTGTGCCACGGTTTGTGGTGGGGGCGCTGCTGAACCCATAAATGTAAAAGGGAGGACTCTGACTTTGTCCAGTCCCTTCCGCAGACAGACAGCCATAGGGCAAGATGGTTTGTGCGCTGGTTGGACCGTGGCTTTCCAGCCAGGCCAGACTGAGCAAATGACAGTGTGCGCGTCATGACGCAGGCGAGGCCCCGGCTGGTGTGGAGTTGGGGCCCTGGGGGGACGTGTGGGCCCCTGTCTGTGTGTAGGAGAGCTGGGGTTGGAGCGTGGCAGAGAGAAGCAGCTAGAAACCAAGGCACTCCAAGCACAGACAGGAAGTGGCTGGTGAGGCTGCCGTGGTGTGGGGAGCTGTTCACTTTCCTTCAGCTACTCACCTCTCTCCGTTTGTCTTAGCAGCTGAAACCACCTTCGATGTACCCCAGCGGAGGCATTAGGCTGGGCCCCTTGTGAAGGAGGGGGAGAGGCCCTGCTCCCCCAGCCCAGCACTTTGTCACTCCCCAGCCCTTCTCTCTCTCTGACACGCGCACACACACAGGGACAGCAGACAGCTGTACCGTCCAGCCAGGCTCTGCAGGAGGCCACGTGGAGCGTTCTCAGTGTTGGCAAACGGGCCACCAGGGGAGGCAGGTTTCCCTGGGGAGGCGCCTGGGCTCTGTAGCTGTTTGGGGTGGGACCCTGAGGGGCCTGGAGGAGCCTCGAGTCTGATGGAAGCCAGGAAGCACAGGGCAGGTCGGGCTGGGGGACTAAATCTGCATCTGGGCCTGTCCGGGATCGAGACCCACGAGGAGGAGGGAAGCCCGTGCCGTGGCCAGGCCAGGCCAGGAGGCGTACCCTCACTGGCAGTGGGCCCTCCGCTTCCTTGGCTCTGCCATTTGAATCGATCAAGAGCACAGTCTCTCAGCCCCTGGATCTGGGGATGGAAGGGGACCGGCGGCTGTGGGAAAGCGCCGTGGTGTCATGGGGTCCACTGCGGGATGTGGCATAATAGGCTGGAACGACTGACCACGGAGGGCCGAGGGCTGTTCTGAGGTTGAACTCACCACCGACTTCTTTGTGCAGAGACCCCGTAGCCTCTATTGTCCGTTCCCTGAGTGCCTTATACTCACCCACAAATGGGAGGGCAAATGGGTAACAGGGCAGGAGGGAGCCACCCTGCTCCTATCCCGTGTTTCAGAACTTACTCAGGGTGCCTTTTTAGGAGCTGTCCTGGGGAGCTCGCTGGTGTACATGGCAGGGGGAGGCTCAGTGGAGGCAGCCCCTGCCTCTGGCTTTCTCCAGACCCCTGGGGATCCCTGCTACTGTGCAGGGTACTTCCTCCTGGGTGAGGATATGCTTCCAGTGCTGGGACCATGCAGCCCCACACCCCATGCAGGTGGGCAGGGAGCTCTGTTGGGGTCCATGGAGTTGAGGAGAATCACTGGTCGCCACTGGATGCTTGACAGAGACTGGTGAAAATGAGGGATGAGAAGAGGGGGAGGGGTGGGGCAACAAGAGG